>NC_091957.1:12842845-13016288 GCF_031021105.1 Erythrolamprus reginae
AGGTCACAGCCGGGCTGGGGGCTTCCCAGCAGCCTCCCGAAGCCGAACGCCAAACCCGAACCTCCGTGTTCGGCGTTCGGAGGCTGCTGGGAAGCCCCCCAGCCCGGCTGTCACCTTTTAAAACAGCCGCGAGGCTTCCCAGCAGCCTCCGAACGCCAAACCCGGAAGTTCGAGTTTGGCGTTCGTAACACGAAAAAAGTTCGTAAGAAGAGGCAAATTTTTTCTGAACCCCGGGTTCGTATCTTGAGTTGTTCGTAAGACGAGGGGTTCGTATCTTGAGGTACCACTGTATATTATATTAAACTATATTAAAAGGCATGTTTAAATTCAGTTACTGTGGATTTACCAACCATGTCTGCTGGAAGTTTGTTCCAAGGATCTACTCTTCTTTCCGTAAAATATCTTTTCTCACGTTGCTTCTGATCTTTCCCCCAACTAACCTCAGATTGTGCCCCCTTGTTCTTGTGTTCACTTTCCTATTAAAAACACTTCCCTCCTGAACCTTATTTAACCCTTTAACATATTTAAATGTTTCGATCATGTCCCCCCTTTCCTTTCTGTCCTCCAGACTATACAGATTGAGTTCATTGTCTTTCCTGATAAGTTTTATGCTTAAGACCTTCCACCATTTTGTAGCCCGTCTTTGGACCTGTTCAGTTTTATCAATCTCTTTTTGTAGGTGAGGTCTCCAGAACTGAACACAGTATTCCAAATGGGGTCTCACCAGCGCTCTATATAGCGGGATCATAATCTCCCTCTTCCTGCTTGTTATACCTCTAGCTATGCAGCCAAGCATTCTATTCGCTTTCCCTACCACCTGACTGCACTGTTCACCCATTTTGACCTGCATGACCAGCCCAATTTTGACTCTTTTTTTTTCATTAAGTGATCATTAAGGAAAACTCTGTGGTTCTTTTTTCTTTAAAGTTTATTTATTGAATTTTAAAAAAAGAAATTAATATAGATCTCAATGGTACTGTAGAGATCACAACCCATTTCGTTGTATTGTTTATAAGTCTATATGCAGCGGGTTCAATTCAAAAGAGTAAGATAGGAATAGTAAATGAGACAGAATGTAGTAAATACAGTATTTTCATTTATAAACATACAGAGGTATCTATAAACCTGGAAAGTAAAGAAGTAGGTACACTTATAAATAGAAAACTCTGTGGTTCTTACACAATACATTTGCCAAAAAATGTCATAAATTGTGGTCACATCTGGGTTACTGCAAACAGCTCTAAATCTGGGCTGATGGCTGAGCATCCAAAAATCGCACAACTGGAAGAAGTCTGTGTTGGAACTAGCTTCTTGGGCAGAAGTCTGCAACATCTGGTCCTGCACCAGGCTACAACCCATTTGGAACTAGTCACAGACCTGGCGTGCGAGGCACACATGCACCCAGTCTACTTACACAAGCAGCCGGCGAGCGTACATGCTGTGCGCATCTCCATTTGCAAATGGAGCTGTGTCTGCATGTACATTTGCCCATTGCTCTCGCGGAAACGTCCCCTCTCCCCACCCACCCACACCGCCAGTTCGCAAAGCCGGAAAACTTTGGGGATTGTGGTTCTCAGGCTTGCATTGCAACTTTGAACGTGTGTTATGTGACCAATCATAAATCAAGAACTCTGTCAGTAGCCACAATTTAAAAAAAGGGTACAGGCATGCAGCTCAGTGGTAGGATTCATTTTTTTAAATTACCGTTTCTGTGGCTGTGGCTTAGTGGCTGTGGCAGGCTTGCTTACTTTCTGTAGGAGGAATGAGCAGTTGGGTTTTCAGTATCAAAATGTTACTCCACCTCCCCAAAATGTCTGGTGCTTTCCATCTCTTTTGGCAAAATAACAACCCCAATTCCCCAATTATTATCTTGAATTTAATTCCCAGGAAACTACTTCTTGAGTGATCTCTGAAAGTAGAAACTGCCACTTTATCTTATCTTTTATTTTTTAAATTAAAAAATGTGTTAAAGATATACATAGCTATTCAGATGGAAAGGGGAAAAAAAACCACCTGTGGGTGAAGAAAGGTGATCACAACACTACCCATGTTTCCTTTCATCTTGGGCAGCTGTACACATTGTTAAAAAAATAATTACAGAGCCAACTTCAACAGCATTAGGCAGAACATCCAAAGTCCAAGTCGGGAGTATCGTTGAATATTCAGCACAGGTTTGGTTTTCTAAATTGTGTTTGTTTTTGAATTCTAAATCAGTAATAAAATCTAATTTCTACAAAGGTCCACATCTCCGTTATATGTTTTTTTCCCCTAACTTCATCTTCCAAGAAAGGAGAAACCTCATATGGCTCAAAATCATTTACTGTAAGAGGAACCTTGGGAGTCTTAGTAGACCAGAGATCTTCAAAATTGGCAGCTTTCAAGACTTGTGGATTTCAACTCTCAGAATTCTCCAGCCAGCATAGAGTCAAAAGCATACCGTAGTAGCCAAAACAAAGCTAGTAGAATCCTTGGTTGTATAAACCGATATAGAATCAAAATCACATGAATTATTAGTACTTCTTTTTTAAAGCCTTAGAAGGGCCACACCTGGAATACTCTCCAGTTTTGGTCACATTACAAGAAAGATGTTGAGACTTTGGAAAAAGAAAGAGCAACTAAGATCAATCATCTATATTGTCACTTATATTATAAGCTGATTGAGCAGGGGGATGGACTAGTAGCCTCCAGGTCTTTCTAAGGTTTTATAAAGGCGCGGAGACTAAAATGTATGAAGAACGGCTGCAGGATTTGGGTTTGTTAGTCTAAAGGAAAGAAGGACAATAGGGGGGACATGATAGAAGTCTCCCAGTTTTTGAGGGGCTGCCACAGGAAGAAGGGGGTCAACTTTTTTCCCAAAGCACCTGAAAGCAGGACAAGAGCAACTGATGGAAACTAATCAAGGAGAGAAGCAACCTGGAATTAAGGAGAAACTTCCTGACAGGATAATTAACCAGCGGAACAGCTTGCCACCAGAGGTCATGGGCATTCCATCCCTGGTGGTTTTTAAAAAAGACTGGACAATCTGCTATATTATAAGCTGCTTGAGCAGGGGGCTGGACTAGAATACCGAGATCCTTCCAGTTCTCTTCTCATTCTATTTCCTCCCATCTGTAATCCCCCCCATAGTAAATAAACAAAAGCTGGCGAAACAGGGAGCATTTTTGTCCCTCGGGGTTTTCCGTCGAGTCTGGGAGCGCGCGAGGGCTCCTCAGTAGCTCCGCCCACTTTCTCCCTATATAAGGTGGCGACAGCGTGCGTTCCGCCATTTGCGGCTGAGGTTGGGAGTCCGTTTAGGTGAGTGTGGTGCTGCTCGTAATAACTCTTCCGCTGCGAATTCTACCGGGAGCGCCTTCTAAGGTGCTTCACGGTTGGGGGGAGGGGGGGCTTCCAAGGGGAGGAGGGCAAAGCAGCTGAGCTAGAAATGGTACCTACCTACCTAATCAGATTTCTATGCTGCCCTTCTCGTGGGACTGAGGGCGGCTCACAACAAACAATACAATGCATAAAGAAATCTAATATTTAACCCTGCTGTTCTGTTCGGGTCGTATGTGACCCGAAGCCAAGTTTGAGTCCTGTAAAAAATTTTCCCTGCATATCTGAAACTTGAAATTTCATGAATTTTCATCATTTCAGGGGTTCTCTCTATGAGAATTTTTTGGGGGTGGGGGGGTGGCGGGCTTAGTTTTTGCTGGGCAAAAAACCTTCCTAATGTTATGTTCGGGTCACATACGACCCGGACCGAAAACTCTTCATTTGAAGTGCTTATGTTTGGTCAATTTGAAAACTTTTTTCACTTGGAAAGTAGTCTGAACATTTCTGCACACAATGATATGAAAATTGAAATGAAGAAATTAATCCTTATTGGTTTATTTTGCACATAAATGTGCCCCCCCCGTTTTGTGAATTTTTTTCAATTTATGGATAGTTTTGCTTGCAAAATCCATTCTTTTTACTGGAGTTGGTGTGGGATTGGTAGCTTGAACATTTCTGAATATAAGAAAAATATAAAGGAACTGAAAAAAATGATTCTTACTGGTTTTTTAACATCAGAAATAAGGCCTCCCCCCCCCTCGGCTGCTTGCAATCATTTTCACTTTTATTTTTTTATGCTCCAAATCCGAAATATTCTTTAAAATCTTAGGCATTCATTTACTCAATTTAACAATGCTGATCATCAAAAAATATTTTTGGGGTGGTGCTAATTGTTTTCTGGCAAAAAAAAATCATAACTTCGAATCTGTTTCTGTTCGTATATGACGGACCAAAAATATTTTTTTTAGGTACTTGAATTTGATCTTTTTGAAAACTTTTTCAACTGAAAACTAGTTTGAACATTTATGAACATAATGATATGAAAATTGAACTGGAAAAATTGAGACTTATATTTTTATTTGATCAAAAAGCCCCCTCCCCCCATCCTTTCTGAATTTCGTGTCAATTTCTATTTTTTAAGGCTACAAATCCCTAAGGAATTTTCCCCCAAAAGGTTTGATATACTAAATTGAACAGTTCTGAACATAAGAAAAATATAAACGAACTGAAAAAAATGGTTCTTATTGGTTTATTTTTGCCACAAAAGGGCCACCCCCCCCGCCTTGCTGTGTGCCATTATTGTCACTGTTTATACATATTTGTCTAGAAATATTTGGAATATCCTTTTGAAAATCAACCACATTGTAGCCAGATAACTAATTTTATGAAAGAAATCCATTTTACTAAAAAAAGTATGTAAGTTTGAAATTAACAGCATAATTTTTATATAAATTGAAATAAATTATATGCAAAATAAACCAATATGCATCAATTTTTCCAGTTCAATTTTCATATCATTATGTTCAGAAATGTCCAAGCTACAAATCCCACACCAACTTTAGCAAAATAGAATGCATTCTGCTAGCAAAACTATCCATAAAGTAAAGACTATTTCACAAAAACGGGGGGGGGGCACATTTATGTGCAAAATAAACAATAAGGATTAATTTTTTCAGTTCAATTTTCATATCATTGTGTGCAGAAATGTTCAGGCTACCAATCCCACACCAACTTTAGTAAAATAGAATGGATTTTGCAAGCAAAACTATCCATAAATTGAAATAAATTCACAAAAAGGGGGGGGCACATTTATGTGCAAAATAAACCAATAAGGATTAATTTTTTCATTTCAATTTTCATATCCTTGTGTGCAGAAATGTTCAGACTACTTTCCAAGTGAAAAAAGTTTTCAAATTGACCAAACATAAGCACTTCAAATGAAGTGTTTTCGGTCCGGGTCGTATGTGACCCGAACATAACATTAGGAACTTTTTTCGAACAGAACAGCAGAGTTAAATGTGCTAAAAAGCTCGCTAGTAAAAACATAAAAATCTAATTTAAGTTAATTCTATAAAGCCCTACACCTTTAAGGAACAGACATCTACATTCATCCTAATTATTATCCATGGGCTGGGAATATTAAAAAAATTATCAGTGCCCCCAGGCCTGTTGACAGATGTGTTTTCAGGGCTTTGCGAAAGACAGAAGGGTGGAGGCAGTGCAAATCTCCAGGGAGAGTTGATTCTCCCTGGAGATTAGTTAGGGGGAGGAGTAGGAGTAGGTAGAGCAGGCTAAATTGTCACTTTAAACGGGGTGGGTGGGAGGGAGGCTTTTTGGGCTGGAACTTCCTTGCAATCCATCAGAATAGAACTGGAAGAATCCTTGGAGGTCTTCTAGGCCAACCCCCCTTTTCAAATAGGAGACACTATCCAGAGCTTTTCAAACTTGGCAGCTTTAAGACTTGGTGGACTTCAACTCCCAGAATTTTCTGGCCATCACAGCTGGTTGGAAGGAAGCATAGCTGGCTGGAGAATTCTGGGAGTTGAAGTCCACCAATCTTTAAGCTGCCAAGCTTGGGGACCCGTCTTCCATCTTCCTAGATGTGGAACTCCCGATCTGATTAGCTAGATCTATTCTAACTCCAATCAAATTCTTGTTCTTGCAAGATCATAAAATCAGCATAAAAAATCAAATAGATAAATAAATAAAACCAAAGATTTGGAGACATGAGCACTGGCTGGAGAGTTCTGGGAGTCGAAGTCCACAAGTCTTATAGCTGCCAAGTTTGGGGATCCCTTTTCTATACTGTTTGAGAAGTCTCTTAAAATATCCAGTGGTGGAGCACCCAAAGAATCTGGAGGCAAGTTGTTTCGCTGATTGTTCTCAAATGTTAGGAAGTTTCCCCTTAATTCCAGGTTGTTTTTCTACTGGATTAGTTTCCATCTATTGTTTCTTGTCCTGCCTTTGGTAGTTTGGAAAATAAATTGACCCCTTCCTCTTCCTGGCAGACCCTCCAATAGTGCAATTCTGCTTTCATGTTGCCCCTACTTCTTTTTTCTTTAATTAGCCAAACCCAAAGCCTGCAGCTGTTCTTCATATGTTTTAGCCTCCAAGGCCTTTCGTCCTCTTAGTTGCGCCTCTGGCTTTTCTGGTGAGCCTGGGACCACTAATGACTGAGACTATGGTTTTTAAGGGTTGTTAGTATGCTTTTATACTTCTATTGTTGATATTATTATTATTATTTATCTATTTATTATTTATTATTATTATTTATTAGATTTCTATGCTACCCTTCTCTGAAGACTAGGGGCGGCTCACAAGATACAATATGAAGCAATGCGTAAAACAAATCTAATTAATTAAAAACTACAAGCTAAAATCCCAAAATATTAAAATCAGTCAACCAATTCAGTCAACCACACATCATATTTCGTAGACAGGGGGGGGAACTTGACCTAATTAGATAAAGATATTGATATTGTAAAGATATTGTATATAATATCAATAAGGTATAATATTTATTATAAAGCTAGAATATCTATTATAAAGATATTGCATCTTTTTATATTGTTTTTCATTTTTGTTATTGTGAGCCTCCCAGAGTCCATTGGAATTGGGGCGGCGTGTAAACTTTACTAAATAAATAAATACTTATGTTAGAATTAGTGGTGCTATTTTCAGAGTTGGAAGGGATCTTGGCGGTCTAGCCCAACCCCCTGCTCAAGCAGGAGATACCCTATACCAGGGGTAGGCAAAGTTGGCTCTTCTATGACTTGTGGACTTCAACTCCCAGAATTCCTGAGCTAGCATGATTGACTTAAGAATTCTGGGAGTTGAAGTCCGCAAGTCATAGAAGAGCCAACTTTGCCTATCCCTGCCCTATATCAGTGGTGGAGAACTTATGGCATGTGTGCCAGAGGGGGGACTCAGAGCCATCTCTGCACATATGTGCCATCACCCCAGCAGAGTTCGGCAAAGCTTGTTACTAGAAAGCCAGAAGGACATGGGGCCAGGCTGCTCCCGTCCCCCTCGCTATGCATCCCAGAGGACATTTTTCATCACCTGCCCAGCAGCCCAATGGGATGGGGTTGCTTCCTCCCTCCCGTAGGTGGGGTAAGGTGGGCAGCTCACACACACCTTGAGGGTGTGGTGCGGACAGCAGCCTGTTGAGTCTGTGGTGAAAGTGATTCCCATGGTGGGGTTGTGGAGGAGCGCATGGCTAACAACGTGGCATAGCTGGGGGGAAGCAGAGCACTTAGGTCACAGTGCCGGCCCTGCTTTGTTGCTTTTAATTTTTTTTATTTTTTATTTATTAGATTTGTATGCCGCCCCTCTCTGAAGACTCGGGGCGGCTAACAACAGTATAAAAAGACAATGTAAACAAATCTAATATTAAAAATAATCTTTAAAACCCCAATTTAAAGAACCACTCATACATACAAGCATACAATGTATAAATTCTATAAGCCTAGGGGGAAGGGAAATTTCAATTCCCCCAGGCCTGACGACAGAGGTGGGTTTTAAGGAGATTGCGAAAGGCAAGGAGGGTGTGGGCAACTCTGATATATGGGGGGAGCTGGTTCCAGAGGGCCGGGGCCGCCACAGAGAAGGCTCTTCTGGGTCCCGCCAAACGACATTGCTTAGTCGACGGGACCTAGAGAAGGCCAACTCTGTGGGACCTAACCGGTCGCTGGGATTCGTGCGGCAGAAGGCGGTCCCGGAGACCACCTCCACCTCATCTTATTTATGCAAACTCCCCAAGAAGTAATTCCAACACATGTAAAGTGGCGGTGAATCAAAGGTAAGAAATGCACTCAGATGCCTTTTTCCAGAGCAGGTTAAAATCTGATGGTCAGTGGAACATTGTCTCCTTAAGCTGAAGGCCAGTAAATTCCAAAGGAACCCCCAGCTGAAAATCACTGCCATAGATTGCTGATTCCAGGAATAACTGTTTCTTTAGTGTTAACTAGTAGTGTTAGCTATTTTTGGATAGGGATAGATTTGTATTGGGTGCTTCATTTTTCTTTAAAATTTTGTGTTTTTGTAGACTCCCAAGTCTCGAACACCCAAAAATGAGTACCGCAAAAACGGATCACCGAAGATCATTCCAAGAGGCCTGGACAGAGTCATTTGGAGTGGTTGAACACAATGGGAAAGCGTTATGTATTCTGTGTAACGAAAGCGTTGTATGTCGCACATCAAGTGTCAAACGGCACCTTGACACCAAGCACAAAAGTGTTGCCGGACTTGGTGAAACTGAAAGAAAAGAGTTTCTTGAAGGGAAATTGACGGAATATTCCCAGTCTCCCAGTTTTTGCAATGATCTCTCTACAACAGATCATATGACAACTGCCAGTTTTCAAATTTCACCATGCTTAGCAAAACAGGGCAAACCCCTCTCTAATGAGGATATTATCGAAATGGCCATGTTGTCTGGCAGTAATTCCCTTTTTCACGATTTCCCAAACAAGGATAAAATCATTCAACGTATCTCCGAGGTGTCACTTAGCAGAAATGATGTTAAAGATCGAGTCCAGCACATGTCAAGTGATAGCCAGCAGCTCACCACTGACTTACAAAGGGCAGCCTGTTTCTCCATGTGTTTGGATGAAAGCACAGATGTAAATAATCATGCAAGGCTAGCAGTGATTTTACGTTATGCTGCTGGTGACATCATGAGAGAAGAGCTGGTGAAACTGGTGTCTTTGCCCGAGAGAACACAAGGGATTGATATCTACAATGCTGTGGTGGAGGCTTTTTCGTCCCAAGATATAAGACCAGAAAAAGTGGTCTCAGTTACTACTGATGGGGCACCTTCCATGGTGGAGGAAACATCTGGTTTCATAAAGTTGTTTGTTAAAAAAACAAAACATCAAGTGATTCAGTTCCACTGCATTGTACGCCAAGAAGCTCTTTGTGCTAGGGAAAGCAGCAAAAAATTTGAAGATGTCCTCAAAGATGTCACAAAAATGGTGAACTACATCAAGGCTCATGCTCTGAATTATCGACCATTTCAACCACTTCTTGAGGAGGTTCAGGCACAGTATAACAGTTTATTTATATACAATAATGTCCGGTGGCTGAGCAGAGGAAAAGTCCTGGAGAGATTTGTAGCCTGTTTGGATGAAATTAGGCTGTTTATGAATGAAAAAGGGCAGGGATTTCCACAACTCACTGATATGGCCTGGCTTACCAATCTCATTTTTTTTACAGATTTTACGCTACATTTCAATGTACTGAATAAACAACTGCAAAGTGTAGGGAAAACGGCAGCAAGCATGTTTTGCGATATCAAAACCTTTGAGAGAAAGCTGCAGGTTTTTGAAAGAGACCTTGAAAGTGGGCAGCTGAAATATTTTCCAAATCTAAAAATGCATTTAGAAAACCCTACAAGATTTGCAGACAATCCTGCAAGCCACCAGGAAATCTACAAAGAATTTTCTAGCATCGTAGCAACTGCAAAGGTGAATTTTAGTAACAGATTTGTACAGTTCCATAAGATGGAGACAACCTTGCATTTTCTTACTTTTCCAGATAAAGCCGAATTTGAAGAACTTGATCTTTCCTGCTTACACTGGTTAGATTTAGAAAATCTGGAAATGGAGCTGTTGGAATTTCAAGAAAGCTCCATGTGGAAAAATAAATTCTGTGACCTGCGTGAAAGACTTGAGAAGATAGAGAGGATGACAAAGGGCAGTACAGTTAGTTCGGAAAATGAAATCCTTAAAGTGTGGAATTCTCTGCCAAATAATTTTAAGTCAATGAAAGCACTTGGGGTTGCTTTCCTTACTTTGTTTGGATCATCTCATGCTTGTGAGCAGCTGCTTGACCCCAAAATGAAATCCTTAAAGTGTGGAACTCTTTGCCAAATAATTTTAAATCAGTGAAAGCACCTGGGATTGCTTTCCTTACTTTGGGTCACCTTATGCTTGTGAGCTGCTGTTTGACACCAGAAACAGACTTAAGAGATTACCTGAGTGCTGTATATATTGCTCTCAAACTTACGAAGCATGAGCCAAGTTTATATAAATTATCATCAAAGATACAACAGCAAAAATTGGATTAATTAAAAATCAAAAGCATGTCAAATGCAAACTTGTATCTTTCAATAAAAAGTTGTTTGTATCATTGAAAGCTCTTGTATTTTTCTTTTAAGGCAAAAGATGTTAATGTATGAGTTGTTTTTTCCAAACTAGAACCTCAGTACTCGGGTTAAATTGCCATGTTGACACTTTGCGTTAAATAAATGGGTTTTGGGTTGGGATTTGGACATTCAGTATCTAAAAGGTTTGCCATCACTGCCCTGGACTATTCCGGACAAATGGTTGTCCAGTCTCATCTTGAAGACCTTGGTGATTGAGCACCCACAATTTTTGAAGGAAGGCATTCTGCTGGTTGGTTGTTCTTACTCAGAAAACGTCTCCTTATTTGTAATTTGAATTTCTCCTTGATAAGTTGCCACCCATTGGCCTTCAGGTGCAATTAAGCTTCTCCCAGGTTTTTGTGCTATGAGTCCCGCTTGGATTATAAACAATTGTGGGTGTGAATGGCTGATTTGGATTTACTTTTTCATTTTCCTTCTGTTGTAGGGTTGGAGCTAAAAAGCCTCCATGGGTCCAAGAAAGTCCTCCTTTGAGCAGAGGTGAGTCTTACTTCATGGAAGATCCTGCCCCCCCCGCCCCCCCCAATTCAGGGTTTGTTGTATCCTGTAATGGCTACCTTGTATCTCTGTAAATAGTTTGTTCCTTGTTAAAGCGCTGTCTGAGCTAGAATCAGGAAGTCGCTCCTGATTGGCTCAGACGCGGCTGCTCTTGCTTTGGCGGGAACCGCAAATGTATAAAAGGAGCGGTTTCTCCCAGGTAGAGCAGACGGTACTAGCTGAAAGTCACTTACCTTTTCAGAGCTGAAATAAAGGTACCGTTCTCACCTAACCCTGTCTTTGGGTCTACTTCACTGGCGACGACGGACAAAAGAAACCACGCGTGCAACATGAACAACCTCCAAATCGGCCGGGCTCCTGAGTTCTTCGATCCCGAGAAGACTTCCTGGGACGACTACTTAGACAACTTCGAGATCTTCCTCGAGGCAGCAGGAATACGGGACGCCGACGCCAATCGGAGACGGGCCATCTTCCTAAACTACTGCGGTCCAGAAATCCGCGCCCTCGCCCAGACTCTCACCGACCCGCTGCCAGCAAGATCCGTCGCTTGGGACGTCCTGCAAGCCAAGCTCGCGAGCCATTTCAAGCCAACAAAACCAGCCATGGTTTTCCGGCACCAGTTCTCCAGAATGGCTCAGCGCCAAGCGGAATCAATCAACCAATTTGCAACGCGACTTCGAATGGTACTTGCGAAATGCAAGTTTGAGGACCCGGAAGCTCGCCTCACTGATGCCTTAGTTTTCGGCATGAGAAACGCCTCGGTCAGGAATAAACTCCTCACCGAAGACGAACCGACCCTACAAACAGTGATTAAGCTAGCACAAACCGCAGAGGTCGCCGACGCCGCTGCGAAAGAGCTGAAGGAACACGAAAGACAAGAAGTCATCGGAAAGATAGACTCCACGTTTTCCCGCGCCGAGGACCCAGATGACCTCAGCCCACCAGCTCGCAACGAGGACAGCTGTTTCCTGCTGCAAGACCAGCCGAGACAACACAGATTTCCTCACCCCGCCGCCCCCTGCGCCGGCTGCCGAGGAAACCATCAGCGCCAACGATGCCCCTTCCGGGACGCCATATGCCGCCGCTGCAACCGACGCGGCCACATCGCCGAAGCCTGCAGAGCAGCTGCACCGGAGGAAACCTTCTCCACTCCGCGCCATCAACGACCCCAGAATCAAACACCTCAACCGCGAGAAAACCGGCCTTTCCGTTTTTCGGGCCGAAAGAACTACTCAGCCGCTAACCGCGACTACTCAAGAGAGGTAACACTAAATTTTCCGTGAATAACACGGCAACAAAAAATGGGGGCAAGATTGTAATTTCATTACTACTAAACAACAAGCCATGTTCTATGGAGCTTGACACGGGGTCTAAATACACCATTATGCCATGGGAAAAGCTTAAATTGTACATGCCTAGCCTATCTAAATCTGAGCTATTGCAAACCTCATTGGTAATTAGAGATTTTCAAGGGGGAATAATCTCTGTTCTGGGCAAAGTGAATGTACCTATCGTGTTTAAGAATGTTAAATGTACCCTGCCTATGATTGTTGTTACAGGGGCTAAGCACTCTCTCCTGGGTTTAGCTTGGATGGAACCTTTGGGAATTGAAATTTCTGGTATATGTACTGTTAACTCTGATAGCATGCCTAACTAAGCAACAGCGAGCCGACCTCCACCGTCGGTAGCGAGGACACAACTGAACTGCGCAGGTCGGAGCGAGCCTCGCGGAGACCCAGTAGATTGGAGGACTTCGTCACATGGCTTTCGTGATGGATGTATCCAAACTAAGGAGGGAGGGGTGTTGTATCCTGTAATGGCTACCTTGTATCTCTGTAAATAGTTTGTTCCTTGTTAAAGCGCTGTCTGAGCTAGAATCAGGAAGTCGCTCCTGATTGGCTCAGACGCGGCTGCTCTTGCTTTGGCGGGAACCGCAAATGTATAAAAGGAGCGGTTTCTCCCAGGTAGAGCAGACGGTACTAGCTGAAAGTCACTTACCTTTTCAGAGCTGAAATAAAGGTACCGTTCTCACCTAACCCTGTCTTTGGTCTACTTCAGTTTGCACTGCAGTTATTCCAGCTAACCAGGTTTCAGAAGTAACCAGTTATGAAAGGAAACTACAGCAAGGCCTTGGCAGTGCTTGCAACAGGGTGTACAGCAAAGCTGGAAAACAGGGAAATCAGGGAAATTGATGGTTTGGGAAATATTGGAATTATTAGGGAATTAGTGAAAAAAAGGAATAAATTAGGGGAAAATAACAAGCTATTAAAATGTTTAAAAGTAATGGAAAAATTATGTTAAAAACCCCCGGATCTCGCTGCCTGGCAGAATCAAGCAAAAATGAGCAACGACTTGCTTCCTCGGCTACTGATATTTCTCCACGGTATGATATCATCTACGACCGCGCCTTAACTAGATCGCAAGTTACAGGGAAATGTCAGGGAAATATCAGGGAATTTAAAAATGCTTTTCCCCTGGACACCCTGTAAATCAATCTAACTAACTAAGGCCAGCTCACAGGATGGCTTCATAGCCAAATGAGAGATTTTAAAAGCAGAGGCAGTGTCGGCGACCTGCAAATATGTAACGTGATTGTTGTGATCCTCTGGCAGCCTGCAGAGCTGGCAGCAAAGTCGGATAGTGAGGAGGTTGAAGAATAACATGGGCCAGTCCTGGAGTCTGGAGAAGGTTCTGTGTCGTAGGCAGAGATGGTGCCAGGGCCATCTGGGAGTTCTGTACTGACAGAGGCTTCAGAGGCTGACATCAGCGAGGAAGAGCCTGTTCCCAGTGCACGCATGCACAGAGCTACCAAAAGGTAAGAACAGTTAAGACAGAAAAGGGCAACTCGGGAGTAAGGCTTGGAGATGATTGGCCCCTCCCATAAGACATAAAGGAGGAACAAAGGGACAGGAACTTTTGCAGGAAGCAACTTTGTTCATTCTGGTCAGTTTAAACTCTGAAACTCTGCTCCATTTGGCCTTGCCAAGATAATTGGCAATTAAGTCTGGCAGCATGTCAAAGAAGATAAAGGTGGGTGGTTATCAGCCTTACCCTGAAAGACTGTGGCAGACTTCTGTCAGACTATTTACAAGCTGCTTGGGACTCATGGGCTGTGAATGAACATAACTCACAGCCATTGAAATAAAAAAGGGGATTACTGGGACTAAGCATGTGATTGTTAGTGTCTCAGAACTGTGGTCAGAACAGGGAGGCACCTGCAGGTTGTCCTGTTCTTAAAGGCATTCCCAGGGTTCCCACTGCCCCTATAAGGCGTTGCAGGCATGGCAACTGTGCTGTGTTTGTGTCAGTAGGTGGCGCACAGAAACAGGCTAGGTCTACGCTCAGTGCTCTGATGGGTGGGCACTCAGAATGATTACTAGCCTGACAAAATTTGAAAATTTTCTTTTGCTCCTTTGTGCGGACTCTAGGGGCTAGTCCCCAATATTATTTGACACTGGATTGGATGCCAGGAAAAGGAGGACTATGCTTGTATAGTATTATTTCCGGGGGTAATTTTTTTTTTATATGCCATTTCTTCTACTTCACGTCTCTTTTAACTTCAGAAAAGAGTATCCGGTTTTTGTTCATCCACGATGTTAGGAATTTCCAAAAAGGATGTTTTTGTTGAATCGTTGGCACAGTGATTTTGAATCCAAATTAACTAAACCACTTTGTTTTTTAGGGACATGATGCTAGCTCTTCAACACATGTTCAAAATGAGCTCTGAAAGGTAAGATTGTCTTGTGGTATTGTAAGTGTTCAAAATGAATTTTGATGCTACAATAACTTGACCAAATTTGTTCTTGGCAGACTGCATCTTTAAGACAGGGAATTTTGAATTAAGCACCCCCACCCCCCCAAAAAAAGAATTTAATTTCTTCCATCTGTTGATTTGAACAAACATTTTCTAAGCACAATAAGGGGTGTTAATGAAGTAGAAAAGGCTTCATTTTGAATATAGAATTCAATTCCAATAGCTTTTTTCAACTGCTTTTGGTCTTCCTTAGTTCAGCAACTGGAAAATTTGAGACTGTTCCCACCTGAGCCGTGCTGGCAAGATAGATGTTGAAGGCAACTTTTTAAGAATCGGATTTTAGCTTCTAGAACTCATCAACCAGGTATGCTAGCTGGGGAATTCTGGGAATTGAAGTTCACAAGTTACACATTTGCTGCCTATGTTCCTATTTATAAATGCCTCTTATTATAAATTTGGCTTCCTCAATTTCTATGTCTCTTTCTCTGCATTTTTTTCTTTTACATCTTTGCAGAGTAGTTTCTACAATGTAACACCTGCCACAAAAATTATTGCAATTTTAATAGGTCTAAAAGGAAGAAATATTTGCTGAAAAGTTAACAATATACACTTTCATTTCATCTTTCATCTTTTAGCATTTCATTTTTAGTTCTTTACTTCTTGCGTCTCATCCCTCCTTTATTTTGCCTTGCTTCCTTGATGATTTAAGGAAGACATATTGATAGACAATTCTGTAATGTGACTCTGTGCTTTTCTAGCCCTTGGCCAAAATGAAGATGTTTTGTCCAGAGCCTTACAAAGGACTTTAAGAGGTCATAAAGTCCAACTCCCAACCCGCGGAGGACTCCTGTTGTGGCATCACTGGCAGACAAAGGTCAGCATTCCTTTGGTCAAAGTTTATTTCATTGAAATGCAACACTTTTATTATAAAGAATTAGTACAGAATTTATTTGATGTTCCTTCCTTCTGGCCAGCAGCCTCATGGACGCAAGCAGTGTTCCTTCAGGGATATTCCTCTTCGGTTTCACTTCAGGGAGGCTGAACCAGATGCACTACCAGCAGAGGTTTACAAGAGGTTTGAAGATCATAACAACCTAAGAAGAGCCCTGCTGAATCAGGCCAAAGCCCATCGAGTCCAGCATTCTGTGTCACACAGTGGCCCACCAATTATCCAGGGAGATCTTGAGCAGAAAGAGAAGGCAAGACCCTCCCTTTCCCTTGACCTCCAACACATGGGACCCTGCCTGCCTCAACCCACAGGGAGGCGGCACTTGGACATCCGTTTCAATAACCACCTATGATACACTTGGCATCCATGAATCTGTCTAATCCTGCCTTGAAGCTATCTAGGCTGACAGCTGTCACGACCTCTTCCGGAAGTGAATTCCATAAACCAATGAAGAAATATTTCCCTTTATTTGTCCTCACTTTCTTACCTATGAGCTTTAGGGAGTGTCCCTTCGTCCCAGTATTGTGTGATAGAATTAAGAATTTTTCTCTATCCACTTTTTCCATCCCATGCATGATATTATGTACTTTGATCAAATCACCTCTTAAATCTTATCTTTCCTGTTTGGGAAGCAGAGGGGCAACTGCTTTTTGCTTAAGCAGAGCATTTTCAAAAAAGGGGAAAACAAAAAACAGGATAAAAAGGGAGAAAGGAACTTGGCAGGAACCTTGGGAACAACACTTGCTGAGCCCTGGTAAGTTTGTGGGGTGAGTTTCTTGTTTAGCTGCTAATTTGCCCCCCCCTTTTTTTAGCAGATATAATCCTGAAACAGTAGGTAAGAAAAAAAACCCCAAAAGTAAACTAAGACCAAAACAAAAAGTTGAATAAGCTAAAAAGCTGTTTTTTAAAAATAATAATAATAGAAGTGAATAAGGGAATAAAATTATTGACCTTATCAAAAACATATCACTATCTAGAAGAGGAAATCTAATACAGGTAGTCCCCGAGTTACGATGTTTCGTGGTTACAATACATCGCCTGGCAGAGCAGCTCCACGCTTCTATTACCAGACAATGTCGGCTGGCAGGGCCTAGCGAAGAGCCTTCTCTGTGGCGTCCCCGTCCCTGTGGAATGAACTCACTCTAGAGATATGTACACCCCCCCCCCCCGGTCTTTCGTAAAGCTTTAAAAACCTACCTCTATTGGTGGGCATGGGGGCCGTGAATGATGAGACTGTCTCCGGCAGATACAAGATAAGATTGGATTGGATGAATGTGTGTGAGTGTACATGGGGTCTTTTAAAATGTTTTTTAGTATTTAATTTTAATATGATAAGCTGGTGTAAAAACGTAGGAAAAGAGATTGACTTAGATACTTGGGGAAAAAGTCTGGACATATAATTGGAAAATAACAAAATCAGTTTCATTTAAAGAAAATCAGATAAAGATGTTTTACAGGTGGCATCTTCCACCTAATAAAATTTCAAAGATGTTTCCAAATAAATCCCCAAATTGTTGGAAAGTTAAAAAAGAAATAGGTTCATATTACCATCAGTGGTGGACTTGCCAAAAAGCCAAACAATATTGGAATAAAATAGAAAGGTGGATAAAAGAAATTACCTCTCAGGAAGTTAAGAAAACCCCAGAGTTTTTCTTATTGGGCATAACAAATCAAAAATATAAAAAGGACATTTATTATTTAATAACTCATATCCTGGTAGCTGCCAAGATTGTATAGGCACAAAAATGGAAGGGAAAAGATATTCCTGCAGAGGATGAAATATTAAGGAAAATAATAGAGTGTGCCGAGATGGACATGATGACGAGGCGGTTAAACAATCGAGAAGAATCCGATTTTTATAAAATTTGGGAAAGGATATATGCATGGATTAACAAAAAGAATGCTAATGAAATGATTGAATAAAAAGTAATATGTACCGTATATGAATAGATTTTTAAAGAAAAGTTTAAATATATAAGAAAATTCTCTTTTCTGTTCTCTGTATTGATCTTACAAATTTTAGTGTTTTTCCTTTTTGTATTGGAAAGACTTCTATTTTGAGCGGGGCAATTATAGCCCCTATATATGTTAAATGTGTGTTTGTTTTGTTTGTCTTTTATGAAAAATTAATAAAAATGTTATAAAACCTAAAATGTTTTAGTAAATTTTCATAATTTTTATAGTTATTTAGATTTCTTATATATTGTTATATTTAATGTACGCGCTGAGTCCCCTTGAGAAGGGAAGAATAGGAATCTAATAAAATAAATAAAATAAATATCTGCCACCTCCACATTTCCTTTGTGTATGTGTAACTTTGACTACTAAAGAGATTACTCTGCACACTCCTTAACACTTAACAATGCTCCCCTACTGTATTCCTTTGAAAGTTTGATTTGAATTATGGACTGTCTGTTAACAAGGATTGCTAATCTGTGGTTCCTGAGCCCCTTTCTGAATCTCATGTTGAACCTCATTATTAAACAGTCACTCATGCCCTCATCACCTCGAGGCTCAACTACTGTAATGCTCTCTACATGGGGCTACCTTTGAAAAGTGTTCGGAAACTTCAGATCGTGCAGAATGCAGCTGCGAGAGCTATAATGGGCTTTCCTAAATACGCCCATGTCACACCAACACTCCGCAGTCTGCATTGGTTGCCGATCAGTTTCCAGTCACAATTCAAAGTGTTGGTTATGACCTATAAAGCCCTTTGCCGCACGAATCCCAGCGACCAGTTAGGTCCCACAGAGTTTCCCATCAACTAAACAATGTCGTTTGGCGGGACCCAGGGGAAGAGCCTTCTCTGTGGCGGCCCCAACCCTTTGGAACCAACTCCCCCCAGATATCAGAGTTGCCCCCACCCTCCTAGCCTTTCGTAAGCTCCTTAAAACCCACCTCTGTGATCAGTCATGGGGGAATTGACACTTTCTCTCCCCCTAGGCTTATAAAATTTATGCATGGTATGCTAGTATGTATGATTGGTTTCTAAATTGGGGTTTTAAATTAACTGAAATATTAGATTTGTTTACATTGTATTATTGCTGTGAGCCGCCCCAAGTCTGCAGAGAGGGGCGGCATATAAATCTGATTAATAAATAAATAATAATAAATAAATAAACACAAGCCCTGAACTTGGGGGTTGAACACAGTTGGGAGGAAAGCATAGAAATGACCCACAGATCCTGCCTCGGTAATTCCACTGTCCTCGTACCCAAGGTCATGTGATCACAATTCAGGCACTTGTCAACCAGCATGTGTTTATGATGGTTACCACATCATAGATTAATTTGTGATCTTCCCAGCCAGCTTCCGATAAGCAAAAACACCAGTGGGGAAAACGGGTTTCACGTAAGAATAACCCAATTCACGTAGCAACAGGAACAATTTAATTAATGGTGGTGAAAAAGTTATAAAATTGGGCACAGCTCTCTTAAGAAGGATTACCTCTACAGCTGGCTCTGTTCTTTCTTCCAGGAAAGGAAGTCAAGAGTGGTCATCTTTTAAAAATCGATGTGAAAGGCCAGCACCATAGGTGGTTGAGCCAGGAGACAAAGCCAATATTTTTCCGTCAAGTGTAGAATTCCTCCTTTGAGCAAGTCAGCAGTGTGTGGCGGCAGGCAAAAAATCCATTGCAATCCTAAACTCCATTAGCAGAGGGAGACAATCTAGATCTAGTGATGTACTAACACCTCACTAGGTAAGACCTTAGTAAGACCACACCTATACTGCATCCAGGTTTGGTCACCACATTATAAAAAAGATGTGGAGACTCTAGAAATAGTGCAAAGAAGAGCAACTAAGTTGATTTTGGGTCTGGAGGCTCAAACATATCATGAACAGTTGCAGGAACTGGGCCTGCTTGGTCTAGTGAAGAGAAGGACCAAGGGAGACATGATAGCATCTTCCAATATTTGAGGAGCTGCCACAGAGAGGAGGGGGTCAAGCTATTTTCCAAAGCACCCGAAGGTCAAGCAAGGAATAATGGATGGAAACTGATCAAGGAGAGATTCAACCTAGAAATAAGGAGAAATGTTTTGACAGAACAGCCAACCCCTGGAACAGAAGTTGTCTTCAGAAGTTGGAGTTTTATCACTAGAAGCTTTCAAGAAGAGACTGGACTGCTGTGGCGCCTCCTGCTTGGGGTTGGACTAGATGACCTCCAACTCTGTTAATCTGTAAACTCTGTAAGTAGCCTCTGTCAGCAATGGATACCATACACCAGATTACATTCTATTTAGGGCCTGGTGAACGTGTGGACTGCTATGGAGCTGGAAGTGAGCCTGTCTCATGAAGCTAAAGAATCTAATTTTTCGATTAATGGTAAGGAATGATGCTCGGTTAGACAACTGTCTGCCTTTGGCTTCGTTGCACAGTACACTTAATCTGATTGTTGGATTAGATTTCTTCTGGGGCTGATACAATGCACTCATTATAAAACTACAGTTGTTTGAAGCCAGCCTGAAAGTTGGATGTCCAACCTTTGTTTTGAACTGGCTCTCCCAGTGAAGAGTCAGCCATGTCCTTGAAGCAGAATCCACAAGAGAGAGGGAAGGAGGGAGAGGGAGAGAGAGAGAGAGAAAAGAGAGAGAGAGAGAAAAGAGAGATAGAGAGTGCATTTATTTACATCAGATAGACAATTGTCCTCTCCTTACTCCAGCAACACTTACCTGGATAATCCCCATCAGTTCCACAAAACTCTGCTTTTCTTTCTCATCCTTCCCCATCCCAAAGTCCTCGTCTGTCTGTGAAAGCTACATGGCTCCCCTGTGGCGTACTCACTCAAATGCCTTACACCCGTGATGGTGAACCTTAGCACGCGAAGTGGCACGCAGAACCATCTCTGTGGGCAAGCCAGCTCTTCTGGCTTCTGGCATGGACATGTGCACTGGACAACTCGTCTTTGCACATGCATGCACGCCAGAAACTGGAAGACAAAGTGACTGACACGTAGGCACAGACCATAAACCGGAAGCTTTGCTTCCCAGCATGTGCATGCGTGCTGGTGAACTGGTCTTCCAGTTTCCAGCACTACCGCTCGTGCACACTCTTGTTTCGGTGCTTGGTGCTGAAAAGGATCGCCAACACTGCTTTAGACCGCGTTGGCAACAGGGGAGTTGTCCTCCCTGGCCTTGTCCTTGGGGCTTCCCGGGGGGCCTCTAGGAATATTGGGTGTTGGAGATTTTCTTCCACAAGAGGGTCTTGAGGCTGTTGAGCACCAGCGAGTGGTGCACCTCCATTTGGCTGGCCAGCCCACTGAGCGTGGTGCATGTTTTCAACTGCTTCTGCAGCTCCTCCTTCAAGTCACTAGGGGCCCCGTGCAGTAGGTACTCCAATAGGAGCCCACACATCTTGGCAAGGTTGGGCTGGACCACATCGCTCTTGCACTGTTTCATGAGCTTATCGCACGGCGCCACACAGTCCTTCCCGTAGGTGCAGTCCGTGTTTTGCTCACAGTGACGGCCCTTAAGGAACCTCTGGATGGTCATCTCCGCGGCCACTGTCCTGAGGTCCACCATTTTGAAGTCGTATTTGTTACTGTAGCCCATGTTGGTGAAGCCAGCCTCGCAGATGTAGAAGTTGCCGTAGGTCCCGTGGAAGATCTCCTCCACGAATTCCAGAAGTCCAATGGCGATTTTGGCTCGCCGGGGCCAGGTGGGGGAAAACCACTGGCGGATGACTCGGAGGACGGCAGAAGGCAGCAGCGGCTGCAGGAAGGCAGGAAAGTTCATGGTGTGGAGGGAGGTGTGGTGGATCTTCTCTGTGAGATACAGATCGCCGCAGTGCCCCAAGAGCCTGGGCGTGTGCTCCTTCTCGTGCAGGGAAAAGGTCAGCAGGAAGTCGTTCAGCTGCAGAAGGGCCCATATGGATTTCGCTTCGGCCAGAGAAAGCTTCCCGTCTCGACTGACATCGGCCATGGCGATAATCTGGCTCACCAAGTTGGTGAGGGAGGCTTGATCCCCGAGACCAGCCTGTGAAAACAGAACAATCCAAGACATCTTAAAACATGATTTGAGTATTGCCCACAAGATCATATGCTGCAACGTCCTACCGGTCAATGACTACTTCAGCTTCAACCGCAATAACACAAGAGCACGCAACAGATTCAAACTTAATACGAAGCGCTCCAAACTTGACTGTAAAAAATATGATTTCAAGAATCGAGTTATCGAAGCGTGGAACTCATTACCGGACTCAATTGTGTCAACCCCTAACCCCCAACATTTCTCCCTTAGACTCTTCACGATTGACCTCCCCAGGTTCCTAAGAGGCCAGTAAGGGGCGTACATAAGTGCACCAGTGTGCCTTGCGTCCCCTGTCCAATTGTCTTTCCTTTCTTTCACCTATCATATATATTCTCTTCCTTTCATATATCCTCTCCTCTAAGTTCACTTTTACCACATGTCTATTTTTCTTCCTATGTATTTGTGTATTGGACAAATGAATAAATAAATAAATAAATAAATAAATAAAATCATTTCCAAGACCGAAGTTCAATCTGGAAGCTCCTCCTTTCCATGGGGCAGTTACACCCGCCCTTTTAAAAAAGCGTTCTCCCCAACTCAACACGCTCCTCTACCCGTCTGCTTCCACCTCCTGCGTCAAGGGGGAAGGCAGCCTGCCTTGCTTTTCATGCCAAAAAAGCATGTCCTTATCACCTCGAGGTTCGATTACTGCAACGCTCTCTACATGGGGCTTCCTTTGAAAAGTGTTCGGAAACTTCAGATCGTGCAGAACGCAGCCACGAGAGCTATCGTGGGGCTTCCTAGATTCGCCCACGTTTCTACAACACTCCGTGGCTTGCATTGGCTGCCGATCAGTTTCCGGTCACAATTCAAAGTGTTGGTCATGACCTTTAAAGCCCTACATGGCAATGGACCAGATTACCTCCGGAACCGCCTGCTACCGCATGAATCCCAGCGACTGATAATGTCCCACAGAGTTGGCCTTCTCCCGGTCCCGTCGACTAAATAATGTCGTCTGGCGGGCCCCAGGGGAAGAGCCTTCTCTGTGGCGGCCCCGGCCCTCTGGAATCAACTCCCCCCGGAGATTAGAACTGCTCCCACCCTCCCCGTCTTCCGTAAACTACTTAAGACCCATCTATACCGCCAGGCATGGGGGATTTGAGACACCTTTCCCCCAAGCTTATTATAATTTATGTTTGGTATATATGTGCTGTTTGGTTTTTAATTATGATAGGGTTTTTTAGTTTTTTCTTAATATTAGATTTGTGCCTGTACAATATTGTTTTATTGCTTGTTGTGAGCCGCCCCAAGTCTTTGGAGAGGGGCGGCATACAAATCTAATAAATTATTATTATTATTATTATTATTATTATTATTATTATTATTATTATTATTATTATTATGTGCGAATCGGCCCCTTGAGAGGTGGTTCGAAGGTCTTCTAGGAACCGAAGAGCCACTCACTTTCAAGAAACTCAGAAGCATCTCCCGGAATTCATCCATGGACGTCCCCCGAGTTGGCTTGTTGAAGAGAACCACGTCTCTCCTGGGCTCCGCGTCTGGATTGCTGTCGGCTTTTAGAGCTTCTTCCAAGCCACATTTGATAATCACTTCTTTCTCCTTCCAGAGGCCGCTGTAGATCTGCAAGATACAACAAAAATGGTGCCTGGGACTGTGTTAGCTACCCTAACCTCAGTAGTTGGGAGACTTACAATCAGGGATAGGGATGGGTTCCAGTTTTCTTTGCTGTCTGTTTGCTCAGGGACGTGCCTCATGCACAGAAGCTAAAAACAAGATGGCGGTGCCATAAGTGAGGGGTCTCCAACCTTGGTGACTTTAAGCCTGGCGGACTTCAACTCCCAGAGCTGGCTGGGGGATTCTGGGAGTTGAAGTCCGCCAGGCTTAAAGTCGCCAAGGTTGCGGAGCTCTGCCATGAGTGATGGCAGTATTAGTAATAAAGAGTGATATGGGTGAATTCAGAGAAGTTAAAGAAACAGTTTTAGGTTGAAAGGATGCAACAAAATGGACAATACAAAATTGGTACCGGCACGTGGTGGAACACATTCAGTTTGAAATTATAGATACAAAGATGAATATAATAATGATTGCTTATTTGACTCCTATAATCATTAAGTGTGGTACTTCATGATTCTTGACAAATGTATCTTTTTTTAAATGTACACTGAGAGCATCTGCACCAAAGACAAATTCCTTGTGTGTTCAATCATACTTGGCCAATAAAGAATTCTATTCTATTCTATTCTATTCTAAGCCTAGCCTAGCCTAGCCTATCGGCTTTTAGGTTTGTAAGCGTAAAATTTAATACTACTTCAGGACTGCCACTTTCTTACTGTTGCAAGGGGGAGGGTGTTGTAAAGATAAAGGAAGAATGTTATGTCTAGGTGGCATTCCTTTGCCTGTGGGAATAGAAAAGATGCTTGCAGCTAGACGAAAGTGGAGTCTGAAGTCATCTGAAGGACTGTTGGACTGGGAATTGAGATCCTTTGGCACTGCGCCCAGTGTGCCAAGTACCACTGGGACCACTTACACTGGCTTATGCCAGAGTCGTTGCAGCTCGATTTTTAGATCTTCGTATTTCACTAATTTCTCTAGCTGCTTCTCCTCAATTCTGCTGTCCCCTGGGATTGCGATGTCGATGATCCATACTTTCTTTTTCTCCATCCGGATGTCTGGTGTGTTATGCATCAGAATTCGTACGGCAGAAGACGGTCTTGGACTTCAGTTCTCTGAAGTTATATTTTACGTAAAAAAGCAACGAATTTTTCATATTTTTCCAGAGATGGCCCAGCCCGTGTCCTAAACAAGGAACCTGTCCTCAGCGTGAAACACGTAATTCTCTAGGACCTACCTGCTGGGTGGGAGAAGGTGACAAACAGTGTTCAAACACCAAGGTGTGGTCCTCACAAAGGTCTTTGCACATAGATCCCGAAATGATGCCTTTGTTGTATTGGTCACACTGAGAGAAAGAGAGAGAGAGAGAGAGAAAGCCTGAGCATCTCTTTGGCTGGGATGATGAGGAATCGTGAGTACTTCCTGTCTTATAAACTCAGGTTACGAGTATTTTATCTAGTGAAACAATTGAAAAAAAGGACAATTTACGGGGGAAGGCCATTTTGCCCTTCAGAACCTTCAGGGAAGCTTCCCCAAAGGCTCTGGAGTGTGAAAAACGGCACAATGGACAAACCGGAAGTCTGTTTTTCTGAACTTCCAGTTTCCCCTTTTGGCTGTTTTTTCATCGTCCCAGGCTTCAGTGAGGCCTTTTGGCACGCAAAGCCATCACTGCCATTGCCATCACTGACCTATTAAGATAAGTGACTGTCTCAAAATGGCTTCTAATTTCTTTGTCAGTTTTGGAAGCCATTTTGTTGGGGGTGTTTTTTGGAACCCTGACACTCTTCTTGAAAACCGCCAACGATTTCTGGAGACAAGCCTGGTTAATTGCCCTCACTCAAGGGGGTTTGGGGCCTCCCTTTCCTCAAAGCTAAACAGTGAAGTTGTTGTTGTTGTGGCCTGTCGGCCGCTGACTCCTCCAGCATTTGAATCAGAGGAGGAAGAGGCGTGGGAGTCAGCATCAAGGCAACCTGGAAGCTCCCAGGGAGAAGAAGGAATGGAACTGGCAGAGAGAGAGAGACAGAGGTGGAGTCTGGGCTGTCTCAGTCCCCAGGTCTGGTGGTGGCTGATGAAGAAGGGGAGGAACAGCTGGATCCAGTGCCTGATGCGCGGATGCACAGAAAGCAGAGGAGAGAAGAGGAGAGCAGTGGAAATCTATGGGCTGGTCCTTGGGATGGAAAAGCCACGGCTGCTAGTGCAGCTCTGGGGATAAAAGGCAGCGGATGGAGATGAATAGATGTGGCAGACAACTATTCATCTCCCTGCAAGACAGACTTGTTAACCTAAGGTGAAAGAGAAACTTGTTTTGCTGGGGCTGCTGGCACTTCTAATAAAGGAATCATTTATTTTTTATTAATTGGACTTCTATGCCGCCCCTCTCTGAGGACTTGGGGTGGCTCACCACATATAAAAACAAGACAATATTGTAATCCAATTCATTTAAAAACAATCTAAAACCCCAATGATATTAAAATCAGTCACTTCCATTTACACAGTGAACTTACTGAATATTGCACTTGTTGGCCAGGGGCTAGGATCTAATGGCTCCAAGCCTGGTGGCATAAGTGAGTCTTTAGACTCTTGCAGAAGGCGAGGGCGATGGGAGCAGTATGGATCTCTGGGGGGAGCTGATTCCAGAATGCCAGGGCCCCCACAGAGAAGGCCCTGCCAAGCAACATTGTCTAGTTGGGACCTGGAGAAAGCCGACTCTGTAGGACCTCACCAGTCGCTGGTATTCTTCCTGATGTCATGTAGGGCTTTATAGGTCATAACCAACACTTTGAATTGTGTCCGGAAACCAATCGGCAACCAGTGCAGACCATGTAATGCTGGAAGAACATGGGCATATCTGAGACGGCCCATGACCGCTCGCGCAGCTGCATTTTGCATGATTTGCAGTTTCTGAACACTCTTCAAAGATAGCCCCATGTAGAGAGCACTGCAGTAGTCGAACCTCAAGGTGATAGGGGCACATAAGTGACAGTGAATAAAGACTCCCTGTCCAAATCGGACCGCAACTGATGCACCAGGCGAACCTCGACAAAACCCCCTCGCAACAGCCAAAAGATGGTGTTCCATTGTTTCAACTACAGAGGGTTTGTCGTGTTTGGAGCACTGGGTCAGAAGAGTTGTGGTTCCTCTGCTGCTGTTTTGATTTCTTTAAATTCTCGTAATTCCCCATAGTTAAATATGGGGAATTACGAGAATTTAAAGAAATCAAAACAGCAGATTTGGAAAGCGCTCAAGCAGTAGTGGTATTAGGGTGGAAGGATAGTAATAAATGGACAATCCAGAATTGGTACTGGTACATGGTGGACCACATCCACTTCGGAATTATGGAAATAAGATTAAATAACTTTGATGAAAATAAATCGGAGAAGCTGATGGCACGATGGAATAAGGTGAAAAAATATATCTTAAGTAGAATTTATGACGACAATGTGAAAAATAAATTCCAATCACTATTTGTATGTAAAGAAATGTAAACCGGAGCTAAGGAAGAAATTGAAACTTATTGCAAATAATTTAACCCCCTAAATCAGTGTTTCCCAACCTTAGCAACTTGAAGATATCTGGACTTCAACTCCCAGAATTCCCCAGCCAGCATTTGCTGGCTGGGGAATTCTGGAAGTTGAAGTCCAAATATCTTCAAGTTGCCAAGGTTGGGAAACACTGCTCTAAATGGTGGTGGGGTTTTATTGGTGTTGGACACTTTTTCTTTAAGTTTTTGTTTGTTTGTTGTAATAAAATTTAATTAAAATATTTTTTTTTAAAAACATTGTTTCAACTACAGAGGATTTGTCGTGTTTGGAGCGCTGGGTCAGAACAGTTGTGGTCCCTCTGCTGGCTGGAGGACCTCCTTGCAAGAGAAACACTCACAATGATCGCCTGGCAGACGTGTCCTCGACACAGCTCAGAGTAGGACGAATAATGCATGTAGACCATCCAGCTGCCCACAAAAATGCCCAGCCAGGCAAAGAAGAGGTACTTCACTTTGATGCCAGGAAGGCGGCTCTGATAGGAGAGAAACAAAACAAAGAGGGTCAACCTATTCCGAAGGCTACAAGGGACCATTCTGGATGTCCCTGATTTGATTGGATTGGATTGGATTTGTATGCCGCCCCTCTCCGTAGACTCGGGGCGGCTAACAACAGTAGTAAAACAGCATATAACAATCCAATATTAAAACAGTTAAAAACCCTTATTGTAAAACCAAACATACATGCAGACATACCATGCATAAAATTGTAAAGGCCTGGGGGGAAAGAGTATCTCAGTTCCCCCGTGCCTGGCGGCAGAGGTGGGTTTTAAGAAGCTTATGAAAGGCAAGGATGGTGGGAGCAATTTTAATCTCTGGGAGGAGTTGGTTCCAGAGGGTCAGGCCCGCCACAGAGAAGGCTCCTTCCCTGGATCCCGCCAAGCGACATTGTTTAGTTGACGGGAACCAGAGAAGACCCACTCTGTGGGACCTAACTGGTCGCTGGGATTCATGCAGCAGAAGGCGGTCCCTGAGATAGTCTGGTCCGGTGCCATGAAGGGCTTTATAGGTCATAACCAACACTTTGAATTGTGACCGGAAACTGATCGGCAACCAATGCAGACTGAGGAGTGTTGGTATAACATGGGCATATTTGGGAAAGCTCATGAATGCTCTCACAGCTGCATTCTGCACGACCTGAAGTTTCCGAACACTTTTCAAAGGTAGCCCCATGTAGAGAGCATTACAGTAGTCGAGCCTCGAGGTGATGAGGGCATGAGTGACTGTGAGCAGTGACTCCCGGTCCAAATAGGGCCGCAACTGGTGCACTAGGCGAACCTGGGCAAATGCCCCTCTCGCCACAGCCGAAAGATGTTTCTCTAATGTGAGCTGTGGATCGAGGAGGACGCCCAAGTTGCGGACCCTGGCTGCAATGGAGGGTGGTGGCACCTGCCTTGTGTTGGCCAGTCTTAGAAGCTAAGCCAGATGAAGCTAAAGATCCCCTGGAAGACAAATAAGAAAGCTAAGGAAGAGCAATTAAAAGTTTACCTGGGAGCATCTTCACCTTTGGGCTGTGATGGAATACTCTGGATTCATTCATAGAATAACATAGAATAAACAAGAGTTGGAACGGATCTTGGAGGTCTTCTAGTCTAACCCCCTGCTGAAGCAGGGGACCACTCTGTCCAATCTCTACTTGAAACCTGGCTTCCCACCAAACAAAATGAATCACAAACAGCTCTGTTTCCCCCCTACCTGTTGTGGTTAGCTCTGGCCCAGCTCCTGCCCCAAGGACTGTGGATGTGGGGGAGACATCCACATGCTGCAGGCCTGTTTTGCCCCCAGTGGAATCTGATGATGAAGGCTCCTCTGACCAAGAAGACATGAGTGACAGGGAGGAGGAGAGTGGGACAGACAGCTCAGAAGGAGATCAATTATCTAGCTCCTCCTTGGATTCGGAACAAGAGTTAATGATACAGCCACGCCTGTGGAGAGCGATGCATAGGCAGCAACAACTGAGAGATTGTTATCAAAGAAAATGAGGCCACCTGTGGTTGGGTGGGGCTGTGGTCATTAGTGAGGCTGCTATAAATAGCAGCCTGTGGGTTTGGCCATTGTGGAGGATTATCTGATCCTTGTGTTTCGTGACTGCTTTACTGACTTTGACCTTTTGTGTGCTGATTTCCCCCCGCTTTGAATCTAAACCAGAGCAAAGTGTGTTTCACTTTGTGAAAGAAGGAGTGTGAATTGCCTCACAGCTGCAAGCTAAGTATCAAAGAACTGATAAGGGACTTGTACAAATTACCAGTTTGTTTGGAGACGAGTGCTCTTTGCTATACCAAAAGAGGGCTTGGTTTAAGTGAATTTTCATTATAAAGAACATTGTTTTGAATTTTCAAACGTGTGTGTGTCTGAAATTTGTACCTGTGAATTTTTGGGAGGAGTTTGCCAGAGAGCCCGACAGAACACTACCTAGCGTGCTGTATGAACCTAGTCTCATGCCACACAATTCAGAAATCGCAGTGGTTTAATGCCTGCCTTCAAACTGATTAATTGCTTGATTAAATCACTTTAAAGGTAATTTGCATACAAAGCAGGAGGCCTCCTTTAGGGGACAGATGTTAACCGAAAAGCAGGCAGTGTGTTCTCTCAACAGAGGAATGCATAAGCATTCATCCAGCTCTCTTGCCAGGTTGGTTCCTTCCACCGATGTCCATCTCACTGATTTCATTTGTTTGGGTACTGAAGGTTACAGCTATAACCCCAAAAAGCACTCTGAGTGAATTTCAATGTAGAGAAAATATTTAGGCAAGAAAAATCAAAGATATAAGTACAGATTTGGCTCAAATGGCTCAAAAACCAGTGAGTGGGACCTTGGAGTTCTAATTGCTGCAGCAGCAGCCAAACAAGCTAATAGAATGCTGGGTTGTGTAAACAGAGACATAGAATCAAGATCATGTGAAGCAGCAATACTGCTTTATAAAACCTTTAGTAAGACCACACTTGGAATACTGCAACACAATGCTGTTATGTTGGGTTTGCAAAGGTGACCTGTTAGAAGTATTGAAAGACTTGGTGAGAAGAGACAAAGAAAAACAGCCTGGTTCTAGGACATTATTTGAAGGGATTAAAGATCAAGCATTGTTAAAACTAAATGGAAGGAATATAATGTTGCCTTACTTGATCAAAGTTAAAATAGAAGTTGGTATTTCTGGACATCCTTAGTGGGCTTTTGCTGACCAAGACTGAATGACAAGCTTTTAGGGGATGCGGCAATGGTCATAAATGTGAAAAACAATCATAAGTCCATTCTTTCAGTGACATAATTCTGAACAGTCACTAAGTGAACTGTTGTAAGTCTAGGACTACCAGTACCTGCATTCTTACAGTTGTGATTCCGCTCATAAAAATAAGAGGGATAATTTCCAAAGAAGCACAACTGTTCCTGGTAGGTATTGCACACATTTTTTTACAGAATTTGTAAGAGGAAAGGATAGCCAAAGACAGAAGCTTCCTTCCCATTGTGACCTCTGCACAAAGGAAGCATCATGTTTCCAAGAAGAAACCAACCTTTTATCTTTAGCGGGCTAATAAATAATAGAAGAACCCGACCAACGTTGGCTTCTAAAACCCTCTCTTGGAAAATCCTCCTTTGCTTCTGGTTTTCTTTCAGCAGCTCATTCTTAGGATAGTCTTGATTTTCTCGGTTGTTCTGGGTCTGGTTTCAGTTCTCATGGCTGGGATACGTTTGTTGATAAGGGCTAGTTTCCAGATGTTATCAACAAATGTATCCCAGCCACGAAAATTGAAACCAGACCCAGAACAACACAGGACACCACTACCAATCACCCTCATCAGACCCAAGTCTACACTCACCCTACAGACCAAATGTAACCAACACCCAGAAGCCAAACCACAGCAGTGCCTCCAACTGCTGCACCCCCCTCTGACACAGACACAAAGCAAACTGACACACACCATAAACACATAAACAAGAGCAGGAGTGGCGCAGCAGGTAGAGTGCTGTACTGCAGGCCACTGAAGCTGACTGTAGATCTGAAGGTCAGCGGTTCAAATCTCATCACCGGCTCAAGGTTGACTCAGCCTTCCATCCTTCCGAGGTGGGTAAAATGAGGACCCGGATTGTGGGGGCAATATGCTGGCTCTGTTAAAAAGGGCTATTGCTAACATGTTGTAAGCTGCCCTGAGTCTAAGGAGAAGGGCGGCATAAAAATTGAATAAATAAATAAATAAATAAATTGAATAAATAAATAACTAGACCACAAACTCGCAGTCAAACCAAAACCCAGGATGTTACACCACAGACATACATTACAAAGCAGCTGACTAATCTGCAGGCTCCAACTACTCAGGATATCACCCCTAATCCGCAAACATCAACTAATCAGCATATATCAGTTGCATCAATTACTGAAGGTGTTACCCCTCCAACTAATGAGGAGGTTTCAACACAGCTTGCAGCTGCTGAGCCAGCACTCCACACCCACCCACCAGTATTTATAGAGGGAAGGCAGCTCAGGTCAAGCTTTTTTTGCCTTAGCACAAAGCCAAAAGCACAAGCTCTTCCTGTCTGCTTCTAAACTTTCTGACCCGGGCATCTAATAGGGGCTCCTGATCCTACAGGTCCTCATCCCCTCTGAGTCAAGGGAGACCATCATTGGGGTTTCTACAGTCTCTGGAAGTTCCTCAGGTTCTAGCTTTCTCTCACTCAATGATTCAGCCAGCAAGAATGCTGGCCTAGGATACCAAGACCGGCCTGGTTCATCCTCTTCAGAATCTGTCACTAAACTGGCCAGGTCATGGACCACTCACCAGACATACACACACATATAGAGCCAGGGTGGTGCAGCAGGTAGAGTGCTGTACTGCAGGCCACTGAAGCTGACTGCTAGATCTGTAGGTCAGTGGTTCAAATCTCATCAGCGGCTCAAAGTTGACTCAGCCTTCCATCCTTCCGAGGTGGGTCAAATGAGGACCTGGATTGTGGCTGGCTCTGTTAAAAAGTGCTATTGCTAACATGTTGTAAGCCACCCTGAGTATAAGAGTGGCATAAAATCGAATAAATAAATAAATGCTCTCTCTCTCTCTCTATATATATATATATATATGCTCACTCTCTCTCTCTACACACACAAATACATACACACACTGTATATACGGTGCGTGTGTATAGTGAGTATAAAGAGTATGTATATATGTAACCTGTTTTTACTGATAATGAAAAGGAAGGGAGACTAGTGCAGTATAGATCTATTTCAAGCTATTTAGCTCTCATCAGCTAGCCCTACCCTTTACCAGGATTTGAACCTGGACAGTCTGGGTGTAAGGCAGTAGTTTTTTGATTCAACGGGAAAAACAACAACACACACTCAAACACTCTATCTATCTATCTATCTATCTATCTATCTATCTATCTATCTATCTATCTATCTATCGTTTATCTATCTATCTATCTATAGTTATCTATCTATCTATCTATAGTTATCTATCTATCTATCTATCTATCTATCTATCTATCTATCTATAGTTATCTATCTATCTATAGTTATCTATTTATCTATCTATCTACCTATAGTTATCTATCTATCTATCTATCTATCTATCTATCTATCTATCTATCTATCTATCTATCTATCTATAGTTTATCTATCTATCTATCTATCTATCTATCTATCTATCTATCTATCTATCTAGTTATCTATCTATCTATCTATAGTTATCTATTTATCTATCTATCTACCTATAGTTATCTATCTATCTATCTATCTATCTATCTATCTATCTATATCTATCTATCTATCTATCTATAGTTATCTATCTGTCTGTCTGTCTGTCTGTCTATCTATCTATCTATCAATCAATCAATCAATCAATCAATCAATCAATCAATCTATAGTTATCTATCTATCTATCTATCTATCTATCTATAGTTATCAATCTATCTATCTATCTATCTATCTATCTATCTATCTATAGTTATCTATCTATCTATCTATCTATCTATCTATCTATCTATCTATCTATCTATCTATCTATCTATCTATCTATCTATCTATCTGCTTGCTTCATGCAATCACAAGTTTTGGGGTCAACTTTAGACAGCTGTAGAAAGAGTAAGAGTACAAGGAAAGCATAACAATCCACCGGGAACAATGAATGTCAAGGTTCTTTCATATTGACAGATGCTGCAAAAGAGCAAGGCAAAGGCTCTCTCTCTCTCTCTCTCATACACACACACACACACCCATGAGGAAGAGCATCAGGTCAATATTTGCAAATGCTTCGCTCCCGAGCATTTCTGGGCTCGCACGACCATTCCTGCACGCGGGTTACCAGCCTATTGTACTGTATCATTTCATTGGCCAATAACCAGCGGCGCTCCGTCTGCACGCGATGGCGAGATTGGGGGACGGGGGGGGGGGGGGGGGAGAGAGAAAAGGACCCGGTTGCGACCCGGCTGGAGAAGCCGAAGCCTCTGGCCAGCGCTTCCCAAAGCGGCCCCAAGCCCACCCGAAAGCCCCGGCTGGCAAAAGGCCGGAGGTGCCAGGCGGCCCCGTTTGTAGCAAAGCCCACCGGCGCCTCCCTCGATTCCTGTCGCAGCCTCCGCGGAGGCCCCAGGCCCACGTCCCCCTCCTCCCCTTTCCCCCCTCCTCCCCTCAACCTTCTCGTCTTCCTCTCCCTCCTCCTTCCTCATCCCCTCCCTTCCTCTTCTTCCTCCTCCTCTCTTCCTCCCTGCCCCTCTCCTCTTCTTCCTCCTCTTCCTCCCTCCTCTTCTCTTCTTCCTCCTGTTCCTCCTCCTGTTCCTCCCTCCCCCTCTCCTCTTCCTCCTCTTCCTCCCCCTCTTCCTCCTTCCCCCTCTCCTCTTCCTCCTCTTCCTCCCTCCCCCTCTCCTCTTCTTCCTCCTCTTCCTTCCTCCCTCTCTCCTCTTCCTCCGGTTCCTCCCCCTCTTCCTCCCTCCCCCTCTCCTCTTCTTCCTCCTTTTCCTCCCTCTCCTCTCCCCTCCCCTCCCCTCCTCCTTTTCCTCTTCTTCCTCTTCCCACTCCCTGTCCTCTCTTCCTCCCCCTCCTTTTCCTTCCCCTCTTCTTCCTCCCTCCCCTCCGCCCAAAGGTTCACCTGCAGGCCTTTGGAGAGCGGGCAGAAAACCACCAGCTGCACGAACCTCCGGAGCCGCCGCATGCTGGGCGGGCCGACCGGCCGGCGGTCCTTGCCGGCTCTGGCCCCAGCACTCCGGGAAGGCTCCCGGCGACCACCCGCCCCCTCCGGGCCGGCGGTGGCCAGGGATGGAGAGGCGGCGGCGCTGCGCTGGGCGAGGATGGAGCCGGCGGAGCGGAGGGAGGGAGGCGGGCGGGCGGGGGGCGAGGCAGCAGCCCGGGCCTCCCTCCGCTCCTCCTCCTCCTCCCCGGCTTCCAAAGGGAGAGGCGCCCCCGGCCCAGACCCTCCGCTGGCCGCCGGTGCGCCAGAAGCCGCCGCCGCTCTCCCCGAAAAGGAACCGCCCGCCGCGGCTCTCCGAAGCGCCTCGGAGCCGCCAAGGCTGCTGCTTCAGCCGGAGCTCGGCGCCCCCGCCGTCCCCAGAGGCCGCCTTCCCCCGAGGAACCCCCCCCCCCGAGCCTCGGCAACCTCGGCCCTTCCTGGCGCCGCCAGCCCTCTGCTCTCCCCCCCACCCGCAGTCTCTGCAAGTCCCGCGATCCTGGGCAGCTGCGGGAGAACCCAAGCCTTTTGCTTTGAAGACTTTTCGCTTCTCCTCCCTGGAGGTTCTTCGGTTCTGACTGGAGGGTGGGGAGTGGTTCCCAAACTTGTTTTGGCCATGCCCCCACCTAAGCATCTCTAAACTCCTGATGCCCCCCCCCCATGACATATAATTCTTACTATTCAAAAGGTGAACTCCTAAGGCACACAGAGGAAACATCATCATCATCATCATCATTATGTCAATTCAACACAGCAAACGAGATCACTATGCTGGATTTCGTATTTCATCACCAGTCGGGCGCTTCCCAAGCACCTAGGACTGTGTGATGTAGCGGCGAATTATGTTTGCCGATCCCAGTAAAGTGGCCTTTTGCAATCGACAGATTATTATTATTATTATTATTATTATTATTATTATTATTATTATTATTATTATTATTATTATGGAAATCTGGAAGTTGAAGTCCACAAGTTTCCAAGTTTGAACGCCTTTGATATAATTCACAATTAGAATTGCAATTTGCAAAAAAACACACAATTAAATTGTCCTTGAGAATAGCCGCTCCTTAAAAACCTCTCATCTAGGAGACTCTACCACCTCCCTTACCTGTTTGTTTAGCATCATATACTGGAATTTCTCCTGAAGAAGTGATGCCAGCTGGAGGGGGACACAATTCTATGCTATCAGCAAACATCTTTGCTTTCAACAGCAGTTGGCATCCGCACTAGGAAATTTTTCTTTTGCCAATTTCTTTGATGCAAAGACTTCTTGGAGGCACAAGAGCCATCCTCAACTGGAACGCAACATCGATCGAGAGGGACCATACAGGGTGCATTCCAAAAGTAATGCATTTTTTAAAAAAGTAATTTATTGAACAAATTTGCACAAAATTTGCCCACTGTCCTTGGGCCTCTACACATTTTTTCCAGTGACTCTGCCATGACCAGTATGTGCCCTGGAAGGCGTCTTCGGGGACCTCTCGCAAGGTCTTCGTCACAGCTGATTGGATCTCTTCTATGGACGAAAAATGCGGCTTGCCACAAGTCCGCGAGTTCCTGGCCAAACACCAGGTGCCAACGCTGCCCCCCCCCCCATATAGTCCTGACGTCGCCCCAGCAGACTTTATTTTTGTTCACTTGGATTAAGGCAGCCCTGAAAGGAACCCATTTTTTGTATTTGTATTTGTATTTATTTTGGTATTATCCTCAAATAGTCTTTATTTTTATTTGTTCATTCGTTTACTATTATGTAATATTTTAACAATGGTTCTTTTGTTCATTTCAAACTATTAACTAAAAGACTTGTAAGATGACTTATATTCCCCCTTCCTATCCTTCAGCTCCAGCGTGGTAGCACTGAAGCTCCAAGATGGCTCTCGCCAGGTCAGCTTCAAGGTTGACGAAGGGTATCTGGGACTTCTGTGAAGTTGTCTTCTTCACAAGATTTTCCATAAAATGGCAAAATACAGGGGCTAGACCAGTGATGGTAACCTTTTTTTCCTTGGATGCTGAAAGAGTGTGGGTGTGCATTATTGCACATGCGTGGGTGCCCACACCCATAACTCAATGCCTGGGGAGGGCAAAGACAGCTTCCCCCTCCCCCCGGAGGCCTTCTGTTTATAGAAGACCAGTCTGGTTGCCAGGTGCCTCAGACAGTGATGCTGAATCACAAGCAGAGGAAGGCAGTGAGGAGGAAGAGACAGACAGGAGAATGGGTGCAGCCAGCCCACCAGCTAGTCTCCCAGCTAGAGGGTCCTCGGACTCAGAAGGGGAAGACGTCATGAATAACCCTATCTTGAATACCCGCGTGTGCAGGATCTTGGGAAGGCAGGAACAGCTGCGCAGGCATAAAACAGATAATGGAGTGCAGTTGTTCAGAGTTTAATTACTCTGATGGGAGGGTTGGAGTGCTGGGCGTGGGAGTTTATCATTAGCGTTTTGGGAAGAAGAAAGAAAATTGAGCAGCATGGTTTGCTTTCTGTTTTGGGATTTCTGTGAACTCTGTGACATTCAAGCCAGAAAAGGCTGTGCGGAATCAGAGTGTGGAACTCTGGCTTTATTGATTCATAAATCACTCCTCTGCTCTGGCACAAGCCTCAATGTGTCAAGTGAACCTCTGGTGTGAGTAATTGTAACCTTTTGGGACTCCTAAAACAATACTAATTGGTTTTGCATTTCAAGCAGGCGTTTTAGGCTCTGTACATAAAGGAGACTTTCTTGATTCAATTGCCGTGTGTTTGACTTCATTCTGGACTCGTGGGTGGCTAATTGCCATTAGCCAGGCAGAACACAGGGAAAGAACATTTATTTGAAACTTCAGTGGCAGCGGCAAATGGGGTGGCTGAGCCCTTGGTTTAGGAATGGATGGATTTTCATAGGGGTCTGAGATGCTCCAGGAGGGTTGTGAAATATAGCAAGTCTTGTGTCTTTTGCTAGTCTAATAGCAGTGGGTTAATCCTATTATGTCCTAAAAGTCATGCCCTGTTCTTAGAATCTGGATGGGGGATATAAATTCTTAATCCTATCAACTCCAGTCTGGAGCAGCTGAAGGTATTTTATTTATGAATAGATTGACTCGTCTTTCTCAATGGCTCTCCTTTTTTCCCCTGCTGTGTCTGCATTCCTTGCTTTTTCCCTCTTTCCTCTTTCCTGGCCTCAGACGAGTTTCCCTCTTTCTTGCCCGTCTTCCCTCCGGCCTCCCGCGGCCACCTCCCGCCTGAGGTGCAAGCAGAAGGCATGGGTAGAAGTGGCGCTGGCAGCATTTATGCTTCTGGCAGCACCCATTTGCCTCGCTATCCAGCCTGAAGTGGGGGGGGGACCCTGGAAGGAGAGCGTGGGAAACGCGAAGCAAATTGTCACCCAGCGAGCAACACTGGTAAGGTTGTAAGTCGAGGACTTAACAGTTCACTTCAACGATGATGATCGTTCAAGCCACTCCCACCTGGTCACATGGCCGGCAAGCCACTCCTTCACAGTCCCATGACTATTAAGCCACACCCACAAAATAAGCCACACCCACAGTATGGCAGTAAAAATGTTGGCTGCCCATTACTGGGTGACCTTACCAGAAGAGGCATTGTTGGTCTGACATGAGGAATGGAGAACAGAGGACAAGAGATGGAAAGGTGGAGTGGGGGGGGGGGGTGGACAGCTTGCAGGCAGAGTTTGAAAAGACATCAGTTCACATTACAGTTGTTAAGGGGGCAAAATGGGGACACTTCAGAGGAAAGAAAAACTGGATAATAAGACAAAATATTTCAGGTAATGAATAAGAACAAGAAAAGTCACCGCTGAAACTGAACAAACGCTACAAGAATTTTGTAAAGCACATATTAAAGATGACTTAAGGACTGGCACCTTAAGAATGCTAAAAGTTCTAAATAATTTTGTAAGGCTAGTATTTTAGTGTGCACAATTTGTGAGGGGCATGAAGAATCTACCTTTAATGTTTATTTTTACAATATCTAAACATCTTGACAACATTGGGCCCAGTATTATCAATACAGTTTAGATTTTTTTTTAAAAAAAACCCAGATTATTATTATTTTTTAAAATGCTTATTTTATTTATTTATTTATTTATTTTTTTATTTTATTTGATTTGATTTGATTTGTATGCCGCCCCTCTCCGCAGACTCGGGGCGGCTAACAACAGAATAAAACAGCATATAACAATAATCCAATACTAAAAACAGTTAAAACCCCATTATTATAAAAAACCAATCATACATACAGACATACCATGTATAAAATTGTAAAGGCCTAGGGGGAAAGTGTATCTCAATTCCCCCATGCCTGGCGGCAGAGGTGGGTTTTAAGCAGCTTACGAAAGGCAAGGAGGGTGGGGGCAATTCTAATCTCTGGGGGGAGTTGGTTCCAGAGGGCCGGGGCCGCCACAGAGAAGGCTCTTCCCCTGGGCCCCGCCAAGCAACATTGTTTGGTTGACGGGATCCGGAGAAGACCCACTCTGTGGGAGCTAACTGGTCGCTGGGATTCGTGCAGCAGAAGGCGGTCTCTGATATATATTATATATATTATATATTCCAGGAGTACTGTACTTTCATAGTAATTTTAATGACTACTGATAAGTTAACAATAACGTAATAAGAAAAATACTATTTACCTATACAATCAGAGAGGTTCTTATGGATGGACACACCTTATGTTTCAGGAAAAAGCATAGACAGATAACACCCATTTACAACACATACAAAAATACACACAGAACAAACAAATGAACAAAGCTTTTCTTCTAAATGAGTTTAAACATTCCCTCCTGACAAACATGGGCTGTTTTTAACATCACAGGGAGGAAAGTACAAAATATCCATCTTTAAAGTCTCAACCAGCAAATGCTCTGTCCTACACATCGGCAAAAAGAATCAGAACTTCAAATACAAACTTAAAAAACAAATTATCACAGATAATCCCCACTTGGTCAAGGACCTCAGAATACTAATAACTAAAGATCTAAGTGCCAAAGCCCACTGCAACAACATCGCTAAGAAGGCCTCAAGAGTTGTTAATCTAATCCTCCATAGCTTCTGCTCTGGAAATCTCACTCTGCTTACAAGAGCTTACAAAACTTTCCCCAGACCCATCCTAGAATACAGCTCATCTGTTTGGAACCCATACCACATTTCTGACATTAACACCCTTGAAAATGTTCAAATACTTCACAAGAAGAGTCCTTCACTCCTCCACTTGAAACAGAATACCCTACGAAACTAGACTTACAATCATGGGTCTTGAAAGCTTACAACTACGATGCCTTAAACATGATCTATGTATTGCCCACAAGATCGTATGCTGCAATGTCCTGCCTGTCAAAGACTACTTCTGCTTCAACCACAACAGCACAAGAGCACACAACAGATTCAAGCTTAATATTAACCGCTCCAAACTTGACTGTAAAAAATATGACTTTAGTAATCGGGTTGTTGAAGCGTGAAACTCATTACCGGACTCTGTAGTATCATCTCCTAACCCCCAACATTTTACCCTTAGACTGTCCACAGTTGACCTCTCCAGATTCCTAAGAGGTCAGTAAGGGGCGTACATAAGCACACTAGAGTGCCTTCCCTGTCCTATAGTCTCTCCTATATCTTGTATTTCTTCTCTACTATATCCTCTATAACCTTCATTGTGTATTATTGTACATTGGACTGAATGAATGAATGAATGAATGAATGAATGAATGAATGAATGTCTGGAGGCTTTTGCTTGAGGTGAGACCGGGCTGCTTTTGGTCTTTGTTAAGCTTTATTTTTTCCATTTATCCTTTGGGGAAATATTCTACTCTGCCTATTTTTAATATTAAGAATAAAGAATATTTAATCTGGGGAGGGGGCTTTCCAATGGGTTGAAGACATTTCTCTGGCTCATTCCCAGTTGGGACATACCATAGATTCTGAGAAGAAATGGATTCAGAAGCCAGCTGCCAGAAAGTGGAATTCTTTTAATGTAGGAAGGCAGCTCCAGTGTTCCTGGCTTGCAAGCAGCTTGGGAGTGTGAATCTGAGCCTTTTATGCTTAATTCCCATTGAAAGCTCCTGCAGCTTGAGGGGTTTTGATGTATTTCTAATTGTCTTGGTTTCATTTTTCTGTTTTCCTGGGTTATGGAAGTCTACGGAGGGGGGCGGCATACAAATCTAATTAATAATAATAATAATAATAATAATAATAATAATAATAATGTGCAGACTCTGTAAAGAAACAGATGAAACAATTGATCACATACTCAGCTGCTGCAAAAAGATTGCACAGACTGACTACAAGCATAGACATGATGCTGTGGCACAGATGATCCACTGGAACTTGTGCCGGAACTACCATTTACCAGTGGCAAAGAACTGGTGGGATCATAAGCCCGAAAAAGTGGTCGAAAATGAGCAAGCAAAACTACTGTGGGACTTCTGACTTCAGACTGACCGAATTCTGAAGCATAACACACCAGACATTGTGATTGTGGAGAAAAAGAAAGTATGGATCATCGACATCGCAATCCCAGGAGACAGCAGAATTGAGGAGAAGCAGCTAGAGAAATTAATGAAATACAAAGATCTAAAAATTGAGCTGCAACGACTCTGGCATAAGCCAGTGAAAGTGGTCCCAGTGGTACTTGGCATGCTGGGCGCAGTGCCAAAGGATCTCAGCAGACATTTGAAAACCATCGAAATTGACAAAATCTCCATCTGTCAATTGCAAAAGGCCACTTTACTGGGATCAGCAAACATAATTCACCACTACATCATGCAGTCCTAGGTGCTTGGGAAGCGCCCGACTGGTGATGAAATACGAAATCCAGCATAGTGATCTTGTTTGCTGTGTTGTATTGCCATAATAATAATAATAATAATAATAATAATAATAATAATAATAATAATAATAATCATCATCATCATCATCATCATCATCATCATCATCATCTTGCTCCTGGGTCTTTTATTTTTCCTGTCCTTGGATTTTAATCCTGTCGGGGGCAGAAAAAACGGAGTTTTGGTTTACCTGGGAGAGTTTATTTTTAGCCAGATTCCTCTTATCTTAGTGGCTCTACTTAAGTGTTTCTGTTACTTCTGTAACAGCCACTACTAGCGTAGCTGTTCTGAGTTTTTGTTTCAGCTGGTGCTTCTTGGTTTTCTTAAAGGGGAAAGGGCTGGTTTGAGTCTCTTGGCACTGTATTCTGAGGTTTCTGGTGCTGTCCTTTTAGGATGAATGTCCCACACTACAAAGGCTGCTCCTGGAGTTCTGCTTGGTGGCTGTTGCTGTTGCTGTATTGGCTGGGGAAGGTGGCAGTAGGTTGGGGTCCATTTATTCTTCAACAGGTACCGAAAGCTCACTCAGAGATGGAAATTGAGTGATAGTCAAATTGATTAGATTAGATTATTAGATTTATTCGATTTGTATGCCGCTCCTCTCCGGAGACTCGGAGCGGCTCACAACACAAAACAGGGTACAAACCCAACAATAAAAAGCAATTTAAAACCCTGAGTACAAAAAACAATCATACATCTCAGACAAACCTTGCATAAAACGGGAAACGGCCCGGGGGAGTCAATTTCCCCATGCCTGATGGCAGAGGTGGGTTTTAAGGAGTTTACGAAAGGCAAGGAGGGTGGGGGAAATCCTAATCTCCGGGGGGAGTTGATTCCAGAGGATCGGGGCCGCCACAGAGAAGGCTCTTCCCCTGGGTCTCACCAGATGACATTGTTTCATTGATGGGACCAGGAGAAGGCCAACTCTGTGGGACCTAACTGGTCGCTGGGATTCGTGCGGCAGAAGGCGGTCTTGGAGATATTCTGGTCCGATGCCATGAAGGGCTTTATAGGTCATTACCAACATTTTGAATTGTGACCGGAAACTGATTGGCAAACAATGCAAACTGCGGAGTATCGGTGTGACATGGGCATACCTGGGGAAGCCCATGATAGCTCTCGCAGCTGCATTCTGCATGATCTGAAGTTTCCGAACACTCTTCAAAGGTAGCTCCATGTAGAGAGCATTACAGTAGTCGAACCTCGAGGTGATGAGGGCATGAGTGACTGTGAGCAGTGACTCCCGGTCCAAATAGGGCCGCAAATGGTGCACCAGGCCAACCTGGGCAAACGCCCCCTCGCCACAGTCCAAAGATGGTTCTCCAATGTGAGCTGTGGATCAAGGAGGATGCCCAAGTTGTGGACCTTCTCTGAGGGGGTCAATAATTCCACCCCCAGGGTGATGGATGGACAGATGGAATTGTCCTTGGGAGGTGTTGTGGTTAGCTCTGGCCCAGCTCCTGCCCTAAGGACTGTGGATGTGGGGGAGACATCCACATGCTGCAGGCCTGTTTTGCCCCCGGTGGAATCTGATGATGAAGGCTCCTCTGACCAAGAAGACATGAGTGACAGGGAGGAGGAGAGTGTGGCAGACAGCTCAGAAGGAGATCAATTATCTAGCTCCTCCTTGGATTCAGGAGAGGGGCGGCATACAAATCTAAGTAATAAATAAATAATAAATAAATAAAGAGTGAATGATACAGCCACGCATATGGAGAGCGATGCATAGGCAGCAACAACTGGGAGATTATTATCAAAGAAAATGAGGCCACCTGTGGTTGGGTGGGGCTGTGGTAATTAATGAGGCTGCTATAAAGAGCACCCTGTGGGTTTGGCCATTGTGGAGGATTATCTGATCATTGTATTTCGTGACTGCTTTACTGAGTTTGACCTTTTGTGTGCTGCTTTCTCCCCGCTTTGAAACTAATCCAGAGCAAAGTGTGTTTCACTTTGTGAAAGAAGAAGGACTGTGAATTGCCTCACAGCTGCAAGCTAAGTATCACAGAACTGATAAGGGACTTGTACAAATTACCAGTTTGTTTGGAGACGAGTGGTCTTTGCTATACCAAAAGAGGGCTTAGTTTAAGTGAATTTTCATTATAAAGAACATTGTTTTGAATTTTCAAATGTGTGTCTGAAATTTGTACCTATGAATTTTTGGGAGGAGTGTACCAGAGAGCCTGACAGAACAGGAGGCAAAACCCACAGCTACTCCGTCTTATCAGGGTTGAGTTTGAGTCTGTTGACACCCATCCAGACCCCAACAGCCTCCAGGCACATCACTTCCACTGCTTTGCTGACTGGACACTTCCACTGCTTCCTGGGAATGCCTGGACTCCTGTCTCAAAGAGCAATCCAATGCTCTGAGTCTTTGAGTTTAAAGGGGGCTGAAGAGAATCCCCAAGGAGGGGAAGGAGTTCACGAGAACAGGCAAAGCCACTCCGGTCCCTGCATTGACACACATGCAGAAAACGACTGAAGATAGAGCAGGGCCAGCCAGTTGTGGGATAAGCCCAGCGCTTTTCAAATAGTGAGGTGCCCCCCTCCCCGGGAGGGAGCAGAGCGATGCCAGGGTGGCATCTGGACTGCTGCCAGGGTGGCATCTGGACTGCTGCAACAAGTCACCGACCCCAGCAAGCCCTTGGAGGAAATAGCAATAGACTTCACAGTGGAACTCCCCGAGAGCAAAGGGAGTACTGTTATTTGGACTGTCATTAATTCATTATCCAAACAAGCTGATTTTATTGCCTGTTCCGGATTGCCATCTGCTAGGCACCTACCCAAGTTGTTCCTTTAAAAAAAAAAAAAAATTAAAATTTATTTCTTAAATTATAAAAGGTAACAAAAAGGAAGAGGATAGGAAGGAAGGGGGGGTACACAAAATCAAAGGGGTATAGAAGCATAGTAAAGTTGTTGCATATTAATACATAAAAATTTATATCTCAATATTATATTTCTTGAAGTATACAAATATAAGTTGTTATTGTCGTTAGGATATATATCTTAGTGTTCTATATATAATTCGTGACATTTAGGTTCAAATACATATATATCTTAGTTAGTAAGAGGTAGATAAGAGTGGTTTATCAAAAAGAAAGAACGGAAAATGGAGATATAATCAAAGACGGAGGAAGTTTTAAAAGTCAAACGGAGTAATTAGGGAAAAGTGAGATTTAAGTAGAAAGGAAAGGGGTAAGAAATGATGGGAGGGGTAGAGCTGCATGTGACGCAGACGTTTTCAGGTGAAACGACATAGTGTGGTAATAAAATAGGTTGTGACGTCATGCTGTTGCTGAGCGATTCCCGGTTCTCTGAACAAAGATCTACTCTAAACAATCCAATTACTATTACAGAACTTGAAATTGCAGTAGCAAAACAAAAAAATAATAAAATCCATGGTCCTGATGGAATTCCAATAATCGTAATGGTCTGGATTGGGGTTAACAGGTTAAAACTCCACCCGGACAAGACTGAGTGGCTGTGGGTCCTTCCTCCTAAAGACGATTCCACCTTTCTGTCTTTGGTCAATTTCCCCCTCGGATAAAGCTCACAACTTAGGTGTCCTCCTAGACCCGCAGCTGAGGCTAGAGCAACATCTCTCACTGTGGCTAGGGGGGCTTTCACACAGGTTCGACTTGTCCACCAGTTGTGGCCCGACCTTGATCAGGAGGTATTCTGCACAGTCACTCACGTCCTTATAGAAACATAGAAGTCTGACGGCAGAAAAAGACCTCCCGGTCCATCTAGTCTGCCCTTATACTATTTTCTGTATTTTATCTTAGGATGGATATATGTTTATCCCAGGCATGTTTAAATTCAGTTACTGTGGATTTATCTACCACGTCTGCTGGAAGTTTGTTCCAAGGATCTACTACTCTTTCAGTAAAATAATATTTTCTCATGTTGCTTTTGATCTTTCCCCCAACTAACTTCAGATTGTGTCCCCTTGTTCTTGTGTTCACTTTCCTATTAAAAACACTTCCCTCCTTGACCTTATTTAACCCTTTAATATATTGAAATGTTTCGATCATGTCCCCCCTTTTCCTTCTGTCCTCCAGACTCTACAGATTGAGTTCATTAAGTCTTTCCTGATACGTTTTATGCTTAAGACCTTCTACCATTCTTGTAGCCCGTCTTTGGACCCATTCAATTTTGTCAATATCTTTTTGTGGGTGAGGTCTCCAGAACTGAACACAATATTCCAAATGTGGTCTCACCAGCATTCTATATAGCGGGATCATAATCTCACTCTTCCTGCTTGTTATACCTCTAGCTATGCAGCCAAGCATCCTACTTGCTTTCCCTACCGCCTGACTGTCAGAAGAGACTGTCAGAAATCACTACCCCTAAATCCTTCTCTTCTGAAGTTTTTGCTAACACAGAACTGCCAATACAATATGTACGTTTATGTACGTTGAGAGCATATGCACCAAGACAAATTCCTTGTGTGTCCAATCACACTTGGCCAATAAAAATTCTATTCTATTCTATTAAAGATGTTATTTATTGTTTTTACTGATTTTATTATGAATTTGTGATTGTATTTTAATACTATTGTATTTGTCCCATACAATCAATGAATCAATGAATACAATACAATACAATACAATACAACAATCCATTTCATCCATTGACTGTAGGAGTTGAATGCCACCACTTTTTCAACAACCTTTCCCACAAAGGGAAGGTTGGAGACTGCATGGAAGTTCTTTAATACTTGTTTGTTTTCTTACTGACCAAGTTGACATACTTTATGGTGGCTTTCCTTGGAAGCAGGTGGGCCACCCTCCAGAATGAAGAATTACTTATCTGCTGTTTAATTAACAAAGGTGTGTTTTGATCAACAAGGAAGCAATTAGTGGTGAGGTGACTGTTGTCCCAAAGTCCCCAATTCCAAAGGAAAAGGGGCACAAAAGCAGGCTACCCAAATAAAAGCAGAGGAGCCAGGGCAGTCCGCAGTCGGAGTCCAGCGGGCATCATGAGGAGAGCTGGGGAACAAGTGGGTCTCCTTCTGTTCTGCCTGTTGATCACAATCCATCAAGGGGCCTCCTTCCCAGGTGAGTATCAGACAGGATGGCTCTATGGAGCCGGAGGGATGGCATTACCACAGAGGAGAAATTTGCTTCCCTTACACAAAGTACGTAGTTTGTTTGTTTGTTTGTTTGTTTGTTTGTTCGTTCGTTCGTTCATTCGTTCGTTCGTTCATTCATTCATTTATTCATTTATTTATGCATTCATTCATTCATTCATTCATTCAGTCCAATACATAATGAAGGTTAATGAGATTAACCATGTAGAATATATATCGAAGAAAGGATAGGAGAGAAGATATAAGAATAAAGTACAATACATCAATGGAGGATAGAGGAAGAGATATATGAGTGGAAGAAAAGATATATGAGATATAGGAAAGACAATTGGGCAGGGGACGGAAGGCACCCTGCTGCACTCATGCACGCCCCTTACTGACGTCTTAGAAACTTGGAGAGGTCAATTGTGGATAGTCTAAGGGAAAAATGTTGAGGGTTAGGGGTTGCCACTATGGAGTCTGCTAGTGAGTTCCACACTTTGACAACTTGATTGCTAAAGTCATATTTTTTACAGTCCAGTTTAGAGCGGTTAATATTAAGTTTGTATCTGTTGCGTGCTGTTGTGTTGTTGTGATTGAAGATGAAGTAGTTGTTGACAGGTAGGACTTTGCAGCTTATGATCTTATGGGCAATAAGATCGTGTTTAAGGCATCGTAGTTCTAAGCTTTCTAGACCTAGGATTGTAAGTCTAGTTTCGTAGGGTATTCTGTTTCGAGTGGAGGAGTGAAGGACTCTTTTTGTAAAGTATCTTTGAACATTTTCAAGGGTGTTCATGTCTGAGATGCGATATGGGTTCCAAACAGATGAGCTGTATTCTAGGATGGGTCTGGGGAAAGTTTTGTAAGCTCTGGTAAGTAGAGTGAGATTGCCGGAGTAAAAGCTACGTAGGATCAGATTAATAACTCTTGAAGCCTTTTTGGCGATATTGTTGCAGTGGGCTTTGGCACTTAAGTCATTAGATATTAGTATACCAAGGTTTTTTTATCGAGTGGGGGTTGTCTGTGAGATTTTGTTTATTCAGTTTGTATTTGAGGGTCGGATTCTTTTTGCCGATGTGGAAGACAGAGCATTTGTTGGTTGATATTTGAAGTTGCCAGGTTAGACCAATCAGAGACAACGTCAAGGTCTTTTTGGAGAATAGCTAAATTGTCCGCGGAGTTTCGTCAGTGAAAAGAACACAGTTGCTAGTGATATGATCACAGAGGTCGTTGATGTAGAGGATGAAAAGAGTAGGTCCTAGTACGCTGCCTTGGGGAACGCCACTTTTAACAGGGACGGGGGTGGAAATGGCGCTTCCAATTTTGACAACTTGTTGTCTGTTTAGCAGGAATGCCGTAATCCAGCTGTGGAGGAATCCTGAGATGCCATAGGATTTGAGTTTTAGGAGTAGTTTGTCGTGGACGACTGAATCAAAGGCTTTGCAGAAGTCAATATAAATTGCATCAATTCCTTCCTCTGAATGTATCCCCTTCCTTTGCAGAACTTAAGGAGCTGGGCTTGAATGGCAGCGATACAATTGCCATTGTGCGGGGGAGTCCAGGCTTGCCAGGACCGCAAGGGCCACCGGGCCTCCGTGGCATTCCAGGCGCTAAAGGTGAGTCTGTTGACAGAGGGTAAAATTGATGGCTGACCCCAACCTCTTCTGAGTGTTACAAACCATCTTGTCACAAGGCAGAAGGAAAGTGCCAGGTAAGAAGACTATACGAACTGGCAAAAGAGTCAAGGGAGCCGTGTCTTTTGGGCACTTGACCTGTCACAACTCCCCCTCCTAAAGGGAGCATTTCCTTGGGATAAGCTGCCTGCTCTGGTTTAAACCTGCACAAAACACAGAGTGGCTGCCCACCCAGCCACCTTTCAGCTCCCTCCCTGTGGGAGCTATCTTCTGTCTATCTTGAGACTAAAGTTTATGCAGCATCCAACACTTACCTCCTGGAGCCCAGATTCTCATTTCTCACCTTTGTGTGGGCAGGAAAAAAGCACTTGCGGTGAGGACAAGGTTGAGCAGGAAGTCTCAAAATAATTTCTTCCCTTTGATTCAGGAGAAAAGGGGGACCCAGGACAACCTGGAGAGAAAGGTAAGAGTTTGTTTGGAACCCATATTGCATCTCAGACATTAACACTCTTGAAAATGTCCAAAGATACTTCACCAGAAGAGCCCTTCACTCCTCCACTCGAAACAGAATACCCTACGAGACTAGGCTTTCAATCCTGGGCCTAGAAAGTTTAGAACTAAGACGCCTTAAACAAGATCTAAGTATTGCCCACAAGATCATATGCTGCAACGTCCTGCCTGTCGGCGACTACTTCAGCTTCAACCAGAACAACACAAGAACACACAACAGATTTAAACTTAATATTAACCGCTCCAAACTTGACTGCAAAAAATATGACTTTAGTAACCGAGTTGTCGAAGCGTGGAACTCATTACCGGACTCCATAGTGTCATCCCCAAACCCCCAACACTTTACCCTTAGATTATCTACGGTTGACCTATCCAGATTCCTAAAAGGTCAGTAAGGGGCGAGTACAAGTGCACTAGAGTGCCTTCCGTCCCCTGTCCTATTGCTCTCCTATATCTCCTATACCTTTCTTCTATTCCTATATCTCTTCTTCTATTCTTTCATTGATATGTTCTATTACTTTATCTTCTTTTCTATTATTTCTTAGATATATTTTACTATGAGTATCTCCTCTATAACCTTCATCATGTATTTTATTATGTGTATATAGATATATACCCACTAAAACCCTCATAAATAAATATATTTTTTTTCAAAAGCAAGGCCCCCCCCCCCCCCCCTGAAAATGGCTTATGACACCACTTGGGATTGGGGGGGGTGTGCTTGGTATCCATTTTAGATGTGGCTGCTTATAGGCTTTTGGGATTCAGCTGCTACTCCTCAATTTGAGTATTGTATTGGCAGTTCTGTGTTAGCAAAAACTTCAGAAGAGAAGGATTTAAGGGTAGTGATTTCTGACAGTCTCAAAATGGGTGAGCAGTGTGGTCGGGCGGTAGGAAAAACAAGTAGGATGCTTGGCTGCATAGCTAGAGGTATGACAAGCAGGAAGAGGGAGATTGTGATCCCGCTATATAGAGCGCTGGTGAGATCCCATTTGGAATACTGTGTTCAGTTCTGGATTCCTCACCTACAAAAAGATATTGACAAAATTGAACGGGTCCAAAGACGGGCTACAAGAATGGTGGAAGGTCTTAAGCATAAAACGTATCAGGAAAGACTTAATGAACTCAATCTGTATAGTCTGGAGGACAGAAGGAAAAGGGGGGACATGATCGAAACATTTAAATATGTCAAAGGGTTAAATAAGTTTCAGGAGGGAAGTGTTTTTAATAGGAAAGAGAACACAAGAACAAGGGGACACAATCTGAAGTTAGTTGGGGGAAAGATCAAAAGCAACATGAGAAAATATTATTTTACTGAAAGAGTCGTAGATCCTTGGAACAAACTTCCAGCAGACGTGGTTGGTAAATCCACAGTAACTGCATTTAAACACGCCTGGGATAAACATATATCAATCCTAAGATAAAATACAAAAAATAGTATAAGGGCAGACTAGATGGATCATGAGGTCTTTTTCTGCCGTTAGTCTTCTATGTTTCTCTGTTTCTATATGGCATCCCCTCTTCAGCCCAAGTGATGGCGCTGGACCTTCTAAATAGGAGGAATTCTACCCTTCTTTTTCTCTTTGCATTTCAGGAGAGAAAGGCGACCCAGGAGTAATTGGTAAGGACTGAGTCTCTCCGTCCCCTAGGGAACATTGGGAGAAGCTGCCTCGGATCGGGGCCTCAGCCAGCCTCTCTGTTCTCTGAAACAGAAGTGGCTCCTGTTGGGGCATGAAAGGAATCCTGATAGGTAGACTGGGTGGGGCACATCAGACATGGTTGTGCCTATGTTCCCCCCCATTCAGGTCAGCATGGGGGGACCCCTCCCCTCACCTAGGGCCTTGCCTGCCAGGTGGGGATGGGGGCAGGAATTGGATTTTTTTCACTTCCTTCTTTTTTTGCAGACGAGAAGAAACTGGAGGCGCTTCAGTGTAAACAAGGTGAGTATCAAGGTTCCAAATAGCTTCCGAATGTAAATCAGAATCCAAGGCACAGCATTCCTCAAAGTTCCAATAGAGCCATGTTGACATGTGTGTGAGAAATCCCACACCCTTAAGTTCAATCCTGGGCCTAGAAAGTTTAGAACTAAGACGCCTTAAACAAGATCTAAGTATTGCCCACAAGATCATATGCTGCAACGTCCTGCCTGTCGGCGACTACTTCCGCTTCAACCACAACAACACAAGAGCACACAACAGATTTAAACTTAATATTCACCGCTCCAAACTTGACTGTAAAAAATATGACTTCAGTAACCGAGTTGTCGAAGCGTGGAACTCATTACCTGACTCAGTAGTGTCAACCCCTAACCCCCAACATTTCTCCCTTAGACTATCCACGATTGACCTCTCCAGATTCCTAAGAGGTCAGTAAGGGGCGAGTATAAGTGCACTAGAGTGCCTTCCGTCCCCTGTCCTATTGCTCTCCTATATCTCCTATACCTTTCTTCTATTCCTATATCTCTTCTTCTATTCTTTCATTGATATGTTCTATTCCTATATCTTCTTTTCAATTATTTCTTAGATATATTTTACTATGAGTATCTCCTCTATAACCTTCATCATGTATTTTACTATGTGTATATAGATATATACCCACTAAAACCCTCATTGTGTATTGGACAAAATAAATAAATAAATAAATAAAAATAAAACATTGACTTCCCTTTGATTCAAAGGGAATCTTCTGGTGGTCATTTGTCACTGTGTTGACACATGTGTGAGAAATCTGAAACTAAATCTACGAGGGTTTCTCCACCCAATTTAAAGTTCATTCCCTCGTTCCCACACCCTTAGGTTCATCACACTGACTTTCCTTTGATTCAAAGAGAATATTCTGGTGGTCTGGGAGCAGGTACTGAAGAAAGAGTGACCTTGAGAACCTAGAAGGAACTTGTTATGGCTACATCTCTACACCCCTCATGCAGCAGCCCCTCCCAAGTTCCCACAGCAAGAATAAAGTGTGGCTGGCCAAAGGCTCCAAGTCAATGATGGCTTCGGCCTGTGTGTGTGGTGGAGTCCTTATTATGTAGCCCCTCAGAACAAAGATCTTTTGGCAAAGACCCAGGCACAGGGAGCACCAACCTCTCCTGCCCTCTTTCTTCCCAGGTGCCCCAAACTGCAAAGAGCTCCTGAAAAGAGGGGTGGTCCTCAGCGGCTGGTACACCATCTACCCCCAGGACTGCCAGCCCATGAAGGTGCTGTGCGACATGGACACTGATGGAGGCGGATGGATCGTGAGTGCACCTCTTCCCAGGTGTGGCCAAGGCGTGTGGGGCTTCTGACCACTGTGCCTTGGAGGGACCTTTCCTGGAGAAGGGGGTTATCCCCCACGGAAGACACCCCCAGGATTGTAACTTTGCTGCTTTCCAGGAATGGGATGAACTGAGAAATTGAGGCCAGGATGGGAATCAGAGGGACCATGGGAGGGGGTCCAGCACTTTTGGATGGAGAAGGCCAGCCCTGACCCCCCTAACATTTGGGAAAGGTAGGAAGAGTATGATTTAGGGGTGTGCTGAGCTGGAAGGTTAAGGGTCTCAATTCTCTCCTGCAGGTCTTCCAAAGGCGGTCGGACGGCTCAGTGGACTTTTTCCGGGACTGGGCTACCTACAAGAGAGGATTTGGAAGCAGGTTGACTGAATTCTGGCTGGGGAATGACAACCTTCACCTCTTGACCTCACTAGGTGAGGGTCTTCCCCTTGAACCTCCCTGTGGCCAGGGGAGAGGGATGCAGGGTCCTTAATGGGAAGGGCCTATAGGTAAATCCCTTAGACCAGGGGTCCCCAAACTTTTTACACAGGGGGCCAGTTCACTGTCCCTCAGGCTGTTGGAGGGCCGGACTATAAAAAAAACCCTATGAACAAATCCCTATGCACACTGCACATACCTTATTTAAAGTAAAAAACAAAATGGGAACAAATACAATATTTAAAATAAAGAAGAAGTAATAAGTAATTAATAATTAAGTAATAAAGTAATTTATACTTCTTCATTAACAAGTAAATTTAAACTTAAATCAACAAACTCCATTTCTCCTTCTTTCCTTCCCTGCCTCCTTCCTCTCCACTTCTCTCTTCCCTCTTCCTTTTCTCTCATTTGTTTCATTTTCCTCTTCTTCGTTCTTTTCCTCCATCATTTTCTCATTTTTCTCTTTCTCTCTCTCTCTCTTTCCATCTCTCCCTCTTCCTTTCACTCTCCCTCTCTATCTCTCCCTCTTTCTCTTTCTTTTTTTCTCTCTGTCCCCCTCTCCCTTTCTTTCTCTCTCTCTTCTCTCTTTCTCTCACTCACTCTCTTTCTAACTCTCCCTCTTTGTATCTCTCACACTTTCTCTCTCTCCCCCTCTATTTCTCCCTTTCTCTCTCTCCCTTTCTATCTGTCCTCTTCATTTCTCTCTGCCTCTCTATTTCTCCCTCTTTCTCTCTCTTATTATATTGATCGGTAAAATTTCATGTGCTGCCGCGGGCCGGTCAAAAGACCTCAGTGAGCCGCATTCGGCCCGCGGGCCGTAGTTTGGGGACCACTGCCTTAGACCCCTGTGCAGATGGAAGAGGCACAAAGATGGGATTCAGCTGTTTCAGATTGGTTTGGGTGAACTGGTTGGTAAAATTGTACCCAGTTCGGCAAACCAGCTAATTCTACCACTGGCTGGCCCGCGTGGTTCCATCCATTTTTTTGCCAATTTTTAGGCATTTCCCCCCTGTTTGTGCTTCTTTGGGGGCCCACTTTCAGCTATTTTTTTGCCCCCTTTCAACTGTTTTTCACCATGAAAACATGATCAGAAATGGCCTCAAAACAGCTGAAAACAGAGCCCAGAAAATGGCCTGAAAAGCAGCATGAAAAGTTGAAGGAAAAAATGGGATTAAAATGGGCAGAGTGGGGTGAACCAGTGGTGAGTGTCCGGGTTATGATCAATGCCCTAATTAAATCCTGAGCCTCAAGCCAAGTTTCAAAGGAAATCCAGTTATTTATTAGGAGCTTCATGTCGGCACTTCCCAAGTGAAGCCAACTCTGACCATCCATCATTTATGATCCAGTTCTGACCATATTTTTCCCTCCCCACAACGTGTGTAAACAGTCACATCCTCCAGCAAAGTAATTTTGCAAGTTGTAGAGATCACGCCCCCAAAGACAGTGTGGGTAATCCCGGAGAGGGCCTTGATAGAGATATATTTGGAAGGTGCTTCTGTTTTTGACTGACATGTTGCCTCACCACAGCTGCATGTTTGTGTTCCCACCCCCCTTGCCTATGGCAACTAGAGAGCAGGCCAGGGATGCTTTGAGAATTGACAGTGAGATTACTCTGAAGCATAGAAACATAGAAACATAGAAGTCTGACGGCAGAAAAAGACCTCATGGTCCATCTAGTCTGCCCTTATACTATTTTCTGTATTTTATCTTAGGATGGATATATGTTTATCCCAGGCATGTTTAAATTCAGTTACTGTGGATTTATCTACCACGTCTGCTGGAAGTTTGTTCCAAGGATCTACTACTCTTTCAGTAAAATAATATTTTCTCATGTTGCTTTTGATCTTTCCCCCAACTAACTTCAGATTGTGTCCCCTTGTTCTTGTGTTCACTTTCCTATTAAAAACACTTCCCTCCTGGACCTTATTTAACCCTTTAACATATTTAAATGTTTCAATCATGTCCCCCCTTTTCCTTCTGTCCTCCAGAATATACAGATTGAGTTCATTAAGTCTTTCCTGATACATTTTATGCTTAAGACCTTCCACCATTCTTGTAGCCTGTCTTTGGACCCGTTCAATTTTGTCAATATCTTTTTGTAGGTGAGGTCTCCAGAACTGAACACAGTATTCCAAATGTGGTCTCACCAGCACTCTATATAGCGGGATCATAATCTCCCTCTTCCTGCTTGTTATACCTCTAGCTATGCAGCCAAGCATTCTACTTGCTTTCCCTATTACCTGACTGCACTGTTCACCCATTTTGAGACTGTCAGAAACCACTACCCCTAAATCCTTTTCTTCTGAAGTTTTTGCTAACACAGAACTGCCAATATAATACTCAGATTGAGGATAAAAATCATAATTTCTAAAACCACCTCTGCCCTTTGAGGTGAGTGGCTTGGGCTGAGTGTGGTGAGTGATGATGAGTTGACCACACCCACCCAGTCACGTGACCACCTGGACATGCCTACCCAGCCAGAGAACCGGTTGTTAAATTATTTAAATCCCACCCCTGGGCAGTGTTCCCTCTAATTTTTTGGAGGGTTGGGCGGAAAAGTATAGAGTCCGAGCGGCAGTCCCTTCGGGACTGGGTGGCACAGAAATAATAAATAATAAATAAGTAAGTAAGTAAGTAAGTAAGTAAGTAAGTAAGTAAACAAACAAACAAACAAACAAACAAACAAACAAATAAAAAACCCACCCTGTTTTGCCTCAGAGAATTTCAAAATAAAATACTGTACTGTGTGTCTATAACAGTGAGCTCATAATAGGGCAACTCTATCAATATCAAAATGCCACTTAAATAGTTGAGCTTGTTTCAAACTAGATTTTGATTTTCTTTCTCTCTTCCTTACTCCCATTCTTTTTCTTTCTCTTTTCCTTCCTCTCTTTTTTCTATCTGTTTCTCTCTCTTCCTCTCTCTCTCCTTCCCTCTCACTCTTTCCCTCTCGGCTTCTGGGCAGGTTTGGAAAACTCTGAGTTGATGATGATTTTTAAGTGAGCGATTGCTCACTGCTCAGCTTAGAGGGAACTATGCCCCTGGGGAGGCACCAGAGAAACAAGCCTGTGGGGCTGTGAGCCAGATCAGTGCGCCAACTGACACAAGTGGTTGTTCTTTTCCTCCTAGGAAAGAATGAATTGCGTGTTGACTTGACTGATTTCGACAATCAACATTCCTTCGCCAAATACGCCTCTTTCCAAGTGGCGGCAGAATCTAACTTGTATCGGCTAACTCTGGGTGCCTTCACGGGGGGCCCTGCAGGTAAGTCCCTGTCAAAGTCCAGAGGGATTAGCATCCTTCCCCTTGAGCCTTTTGGAATTGGGCGGGGCCAGTCAGGCCAATGAAGGCCTCCCTGGAGATGCTCTGAGCTGGCCTTCCAGGCACCCATCCCCCCTCTCTGCCTCCCAGGTGACTCACTCATGTACCAGAACAACATGCCCTTCTCCACCCGAGACAAGGTAGGCACCAAGGAGCAAAACTGCCCTGAGTTGTACAAAGGGGCATGGTGGTACAATAACTGCCACAAATCCAACCTCAACGGGAGATACTTCCTGGGACAACACAAGACCTTCGCCGATGGCATCAACTGGCATGCAGGGAAAGGCTTCTATTACTCCTACAAGCGGACCGAAATGAAAATCCGGCCTGTGGCTTAGGTGGCTCCTTTAGTTGATGGGGCTTGCTTTCTGAGGGCTTCCAAAGGGCATCTAATCCTCTGATTTTGATTTGCTAGCTTGATAGAGAGCTTCTATTTTACAAAATTCACATGATTTAGTGATCTTGCAGTGTAGATGGGTGGGGTGGGGGGAGCTTTTCTATTTGTCCCCCTTCAGCTCTACTGGAGTTGAGCAGCCAATGAATATTAAATAAATAAATAAAAATATGATCTTCAACCCAGCTGCTGGTCTCCAAGTCTCCTTTATTCCAAGGGGATAAAATCTCAGGAAGTCCAACCCCCTGCCCAAGGCAGGAGATCCTGTACCATTCTGGACAAATGGCTGTCTAATCTCTTCTTGCAAACCTTCAGTGATGGAGCACCCACAACTTCTGGAGGGAAGAATTATTTTCCCTGTCTGGAAATGTCTCCTTAATTCTGTTCTGGTTTCAGGCTAATTCAGATAATAATTGGAATAACTGATTGCTCAATGCGTATCATTGTAAAAACACAACATCTTCTTTATTTCTCTTTTTTCTCCCATTCATACATCAGCTTTGCACGCAGTGCTTTCTTTTCTCATCTCTATCTTTAGTAGTTAAGTAAATTATCTTGGTAGTAACATAAAAACATTCCACAAGTCATTCTAAAATTTATGGGCTAATCAGTGCTAGCCAAGAGTCATAAAAGCAGGTAATAAATCACACATTTGTCAGCTTACGCTCCGGAGCGTGTGGTGGACAGGTCCATTTTTGGATGACAAGATTGAACGGAATCAGCTTCTTCTTTCGTTCACACCCGGATGTGAAATAACTGATTAACTAATTCCTCACCTTCTAATATCTCTTCTCCATAACTTGTTCTATCCGCCTCTGAGAACGTCTGAAGTAAGGGTTAATCCACCTCCAGTCCTGCTCACTCGATCCTGGATGCATCTCTACGTCAATTGCCTCCCCATCCTCCTCCTCCTCTTCACTAACATTCCTTTCTATCTGTAAATCAGGCCCATCTACCAATTCAAAATCACTCTCCACTTCGGAATCTGAATAATCCTCAGGCTGAATGGGAGTATACACAACAAATTCCAGGTTCTATCTCTCCTTGACATGGTTTCTAGCAGTTACTTCTTATCTAGCCCTCAAGGGCTTTTGGAGAACATAAATCTCTTTGAAATGGTGTTTATTCTCAATCCAAGTCATCATCCATTAGAGTTGAGTTTGCAAATGCCAAAAGGGGAAATATACTCTCCAAAAGGAACCCCCAACATTCATTCAAAGGCTGAAATTGGGCTCTAGCAGCCTTCCAAGAGAATGTCTGGCCTCCCATCACAAGGGGAGGACATCTGATCTACAGGTCCCCTGAGCTTAAAGGGGGCAGAAGACTTCCATAGAGCAGCCAAGGTGACTCCATAGCCTGAGTGGACACAAGCAGAGGCTCAATCCAACTCCTTCCACCTCCCCATCCCCAAAAACCTGTTGCCCTGAGATTTTCTCCTCACCGTACTCTATTTATCCAGACACAGCTCTTAAAATAGCATTTAGCATTTAGACCAGCGGTCCCCAAACTACGGCCCGGGGGCCGGATGTGGCCCGCTGAGGCAATTTACCGGCCCGCGGCAGCCCACAAGATTTTATCAATAGATATAATAAGCTCCCGAATCTCCTGTCAACTCACCGTGGTCTGCTGCTGAGCGAGGAGGCGGTACAGAGGCAAGGGGCAGGGAGGATAGGAGGGAGATAGAGAGGGAGGGAGAGAGAGAGAGAAAGAAAGAAAGGGAGAGATACAAAGAGGGAGAGAGAAAGAGAATGAGTGAGAGAAAGAAAGAGAGAGAGAAAGAGGGAGAGAGAGAGAGGAAGAGAGAAAGGGGGATAGATGGAAAGAGTGAGAGAGAGAGAAAAGAGAAAAATGAGAAAATGATGGAGAGAAAACGAGGGAGAGGAAAATGAAACAAATGAGAGAGAAGGAAGAAAAGAGAGAGGGAAGAGAGAAATGGAGAGGAGGGAGGGAGGGAGGGAAGGAAGGAAGGAGAAATGGAGGGAGTTTGTTGATTTAAGTTTAAATTTACTTGTTAATAAAGAAGTATAAATTGCTTTATTACTTAATTATTTAATCACTTCTTTATTTTAAATATTGTATTTGTTCCCATTTTGTTTTTTACTTTAAATAAGATTTGTGCAGTGTACATAGGGATTTGTTCATTGGGTTTTTTTATAGTCCGGCCCTCCAACAGTCTGAGGGACAGTAAACTGGCCCCCTGTGTAAAACGTTTGGGGACCTCTGATTTAGACTTATATACCGCTTCACAGTGCTTTACAGCCCTCTCTAAGCAGTTTACAGAGAGTCAGCATATTGCCCCCAACCATTTGCTTTCTCATTTGACCCATCTTGGAAGGGTGGAAGCTGAGTCAACCTTAGCCATATGTTAAACTATCAGGGGTGTGTTTTGATCAAGGAACAAGGAAGCATGTTGTGGTGTTGTGACTCTTGCCCTGCAGGCCAAACTTAAAGAGGAAAGGGACAAAAGACAGCTGCCCAGACAAAAGCAGATTAAAAGATATATATATTAAGGTAAAGAATTAATAAAATAATTGATTGATTATAAAAAATAAGAATAAAAATGTATAATGTGACTACGTTAAATGAAAGAGGATGTCACAAAAACATCTGTAACCAGATGACACATTGCTGATAGATGAATGTTTATTTTGTATTTTCAAATTAAAAAAATTAAAAAAAATTAAAAAGGTTTTCCATTAATGAATAGCACCTTTACGTTCACATCATAAAAATTATTTAGTGTCATAATATTCCTGCAGTTAATATAAAAACAGACACTCCCTCCTTTTTAATATCCCCTTCATATTTGTTTATGGCTGCATAGCTAGAGGTATAACAAGCAGGAAGAATGAGATTGTGATCCCGCTATATGGAGCGCTGGTGAGACCACATTTGGAATACTGTGTTCAGTTCTGGAGACCTCACCTACAAAAAGATATTGACAAAATTGAACGGGTCCAAAGATGGGCTACAAGAATGGTGGAAGATCTTAAGCATAAAACGTATCAGGAAAGACTTAATGAACTCAATCTGTATAGTCTGGAGGACAGAAGGGAAAAGGGAGGACATGATCGAAACATTTAAATATGTTAAAGGGTTAAATAAGGCTCAGGAGGGAAGTGTTTTTAATAGGAAAGTGAACACAAGAACAAGGGGACACAATCTGAAGTTAGTTGGGGGAAAGATCAAAAGCAACATGAGAAAATATTATTTTACTGAAAGAGTAGTAGATCCTTGGAACAAACTTCCAGCAGATGTGGTTGGTAAATCCACAGTAACTGAATTTAAACATGCCTGGGATAAACATATATCCATCCTAAGATAAAATAGTGGAAATAGTATAAGGGCAGACTAGATGGATCATGAGGTCTTTTTCTGCCATCAGTCTTCTATGTTTCTATCCATATTAATGCAATAATATCCATATTAACATCTCCTTCATATTATTTGACAGTCTCAGCATCACTGTGCCATGTGATTACTTTTTGTGATCTTCTGACCAGCGAAATCACTACGAAGCCAGGTTCGCATACAAAACGCTTCACTGCCTTAAGAATTGCAGCTATCCACTTAACAACTGTGGGAAGGCAGATCGTAAAACAGGTCAATACTTACTTAACACATGTCGCACTTAGCAACAGAAATTGTGGGTTCAGTTGTGGTTTATTATTTTATTATTGTATTTATTTATTTATTTTGTCCAATACACAATGAGGGTTTTAGAGGATATATACATTTATATACACATAGTAAAACACATGATGAAGGTTATAGAGGAGATACTCATAGTAAAACATATCTATGAAATAATAGAAAAGAAGATATAGTAATAGAACATATCAATGAAAGAATAGAAGAAGAGATACAGGAATAGAAGAAAGGTTATAGGAGAGCAAATAGGACAGGGGACAGAAGGCACTCTAGTGCACTTGTACTCGTCCCTTACTGACCTCTTAGGAATCTGGATAGGCCACCGTAGATAATCTAAGGGTAAAGTGTTGGGGGGACAAACCGTACTAACATGAGTGAAAAAAGGTGAAATTCCTCAGAACACCAATGGAAATCACCTTCCAGTGCATTTTATAAGGCATGTTTGCATTTCTGCAAGGGACTGCATATGAAACGACCATGAGAATCTGGAGAGAGAATGACCTGAATGAAAGCAAGGGAAGGAGACTTATTGTGTGTGTGTGTGTTTTGTCTGAGTCCATCAGGGTTCAATCAGCATATCAGAGGAAGACGCCTTCTCCTGCTGGGATGGCCGACTCTTCTTCTCTCCTCTGCAGAAACTGGTTAAGAAGGCAAGGCAGAGGAGAAGTGTAGAGTTTGCAGAGAGGGGCGGCATATAAATCCAATAAATCTAATCTAATCTAATCTAATCTAATCTAGACTCAGGGAATGGAGTGGACCTTGCCAGCCACTTTGGGAAAGGAAGAAGATCCTGTCTCCGGCAAAGGGAGCCCTGAGGGGTGTAGGATTCAGCTGGTGCGCACTGGTTTGGTAGAACCAGTTATTAATTGTTTGCCCACTTCAGCAAACTGGCTAAACCCTTGCCCCTCCCTCCCAGTCTCTCTTCACTGTAAATATGGTATTATATATCATTCTTAGTAATACTAGTGATTAACCCTTTAATGTAGATTTAAATTCCTCTAATCATTAGTCTGTGAAATATTATACACTGTTGATTTTGTTGATTGTGATTGTGATTGTGAAACATTATACACTGTTGATTTTGGGGATCTCTGAGTCATCAGAGAGGGGTGGCATATAAATCAAATACATATATACATACATACATACATACATACAGTACATACATAAATTATTATTATTATTATTATTATTATTATTATTATTATTATTATTATTATTTATTAGATTTGTATGCCGCCCCTCTCTGTAAACTTGGGGTGGCTCACAACAGTGATAAAAACAATACATAATGACAAATCTAATAATTAGAATCTAAGATAGCAATTATACATATAAAAATCTAAAAGAGAAACCCCAGTAAATTTATTTATTTATTTATTTATTTATTTATTTATTTATTTATTTATTTATTTATTTATTTATTTATTCCTATTAAAAACACTTCCTCCTGGACCTTATTTAACCCTTTAACATATTTAAATGTTTCGATCATGTCCCCCCTCTTTTCCTTCTGTCCTCCAGACTCTACAGATTGAGTTCATTAAGTCTTTCCTGATAGGTTTTATGCTTAAGACCTTCCACCATTCTTGTAGCCCGTCTTTGGACCCGTTCAATTTTGTCAATATCTTTTTGTAGGTGAGGTCTCCAGAACTGAACACAGTATTCCAAATGTGGTCTCACCAGCGCTCTATAATCGCTTCTATTTTACAGTAATTACAGCATTTCCACTGTACTTGGAATATTACCTTGGGTCTTCTGATACGGGCGGCATACAAATCTAATGAATAATAATAATAATAATAATAATAATAATAATAATAATAATTTTAAATCCTGACATCCCTGTCAAAGTCCAGAGGGGCTCAGCATCCTTCTCCATGAGCATCTTGGTCTGGGCAATGAACGTCTCTCTGGCAGGCCAATGTCCTTCCAGGCACCCACTCCTCTCTCTGCCCCCCAGGTGACTCGCTCTCCATCCACGACAACATGCCCTTCTCCACCCGGGAAAAGCAGGAGGACCCCAAGAAGTTCAACTGCGCTGAGAACTACCAAGGGGCTTGGTGGTACGATGCCTGCCACCAGTCCCAACCTCAACGGGAGATACTGGCTGGGAGAACACACGTCTCATGGGGACGGTATCAACTGGGGTACTGGGAAAGGGCAGAACTACTCCTACAAGCGCTCCGAAATGAAAATCCGCCCTGTGGTGTAGGCAGCTCCGCCTCTTCTTTCTGGGAGGGTTCCAAGGGGCACCTAGCCCATCCCCTCTGCTTTTGATTTGCTACTTTGATAGAGAGCTTATATTTTACAAAGTTCACATGATTAAATGATCTCGCGGCATTGTGGGGGGCAGGGGGTCTTTCCCATTTGTCCCCCTTCAGTTCTACTGGTGTTGGGCAGCCAATGAATGTTAAATAAATAAATAAATAAATAAAAATATGATCTTCAACCCAGCCAAGGAGGTCGACGTTTTCTTTATTCCTATAAGAATTTATATTTACATTTTTTTACCATCGTTTCCCCTTTTTTAGATTTAAATTTAATTGGATTTGTATGCTGCCCCTCTCTGATAGAAACATAGAAACATAGAAGACTGACGGCAGAAAAAGACCTCATGGTCCATCTAGTCTGCCCTTATACTATTTCCTGTATTTTATCTTACAATGGATATATGTTTATCCCAGGCATGTTTAAATTCAGTTATTGTGGATTTACCAACCATGTCCGCTGGAAGTTTGTTCCAAGGATCTACTGCTCTTTCAGTAAAATAATATTTTCTCGTGTTGCTTTTGATCTTTCCCCCAACTAACTTCAGATTGTGTCCCCTTGTTCTTGTGTTCACTTTCCTATGACTCGGGGCAGCTCACAGCATGTACAAAAAACAAGAAACAGTAATAGCAACCCAATTAATAATACATTAGAAAACAATCTTTAAAATTCTAATTAAAAATCTATCAATATTATTCATTCAACCATCAAACTAAAACATTCATTGGTCAGGGGGGGAGGTCTAATGTTCCCAGGCCTGGCGGCAAAGGTGAGTTTTTAAACTCTTTCGGAAGGCGAGGAGGGTGGGGGGCAGTGCGAATCTCCGGGGGGAGCTGATTCCAGAGGGCCGGGGCCTCCACAGAGAAGGCTCTTCCCCTAGGTCCCATCAGACGACACTGCTTGGTCGACGGGACCCTAAGGAGACCAACTCTATGGGACCTCACCGGTCGCTGGGATTCGTGTAGCAGAAGGAATTATTTATTTTTATCTCTGCTTATAGAAATGAAGTACAAGGGCTGATATTATGGTGTAAAGAAAACAATCCTACACTTAACACCAAAAAAACTAAAGAACTGATAATTGACTTTAGGAGGAAGAAAGATGTATATTCACCATTGCACATAAATGGCGAGGAGGTGGAGAGGGTTGGTAGTTTCAAATTTCTGGGCGCTTATATCTCGGAGGACCTCTCATGGACTATGAATGTTAATATGCTTGTGAAGAAGGCACAAAAGAGGCTGTACTTCCTGAGAATGCTTAGGAAGATAAATTTATCTCAGCATCTACTGTTGTCCTACTATCACAGCACCATTGAGAGTGTCCTGACATACAGCATACTAGCTTGGTATGGGAGCAGCACTTCAGAGAATTATTAAAACTGCCCAGAACATAATTGGGCTCCAGCTACCTGCCCTGGATGACATCTTCACATCTCGCTGTTCTAGGAAGGTGCACACCATTCTCAAAGACTCTTCTCAACCAGCTTACAATCTTTTTGAACTGTTGCCTTCTGGCAGAAGATACAGAACAACTAGAACTCGGACCACACTTTTCCTGAATAGTTTTTATCCCAGAGCTATACTTGCACTTAACAACGAACTAAAGGGTCACCATCAATGAACTGTTGGACAATATTACTCGGTCTGTCATGTAGATGGTTGAGTGGTTCAGGGTGGGGAATTTGTAGTGGGTGGGACATTTTATTCTATTTTTTTATTCTATTTTTATTCTATTTTTAAATTTACCTATTCTAATTTTAGACTCGGGGCGGCATACAAAGGTTTGGGGTAATTTGATCTGATGATACTCAGAATAGGATGGAACCTATACATCTAGAGGCGATTGCTACTTACGGATTGTAAAACAGTCTCTTGAGTTACACCGAGAAGTAGAGCGGGAACTGCTGCAGCTTGCAAAGCAGGCACCAGTTTGGAAAGCCCCGAGAAGCCGCGGGTAAGTCTTATTAAGCATTGAGCGGTAGTACCTAAGTCCTAGCGTCAGAGCAGGAGCCAAAGGGGAGCAACCCGAGCAGGCGGAGCCGCCCCTGGGCGGAGGGCCTGGGCGGGCGGGGGCGGGAGGCGGCCGCCCCCTTTAAGAACCGCCGAACTCGGCGGGGCAGAGCCCAGGCGCTTCCCGACTCTCGCTTGCACCGCCGGGCAGTCCGGAGCTGGGGCGCAGGGGGGCCGCTCGGGCTTTGGGCCTCGCGGGTTGGAGGGATGGGGGCCGGCGCGGCGCTGGTCGTGCTGCTGGCAGCGCTGGCCGTGCTGGGGGCGCTGAGCCCGGGGCTGCGGTTCCGCGCCAAGGTCGCCAGCTACTGCGTACTGTGCGTAATCGCCTCGGCCCTCACCAGCCTCGCCTGCCTACTCTGGAACGGCGGCCGCACCGTCCGCAACATGACGTGAGTCCCGTCCACTTGCTCCCCTCCCTCCCTCCGCGAGGCAAAGGTAACCTCGTCCCAGCCACGTGTGGCCGAACGCGCTCCGGCCTCGGCCGGGACTCCTGAGCCCTGGCTCGCTCGCTCATCCAGAAAGGCGGTGCTCTTCTTCAGCTTGCTCTGCTGGGTGGGATCGCCTGGGGGTCTCCCGTCCCGGGAACTCTTACGCCCCCCTCTATTTGGTTGCTGTCCGGACCCCCGAAGCTCTGGCCGGGCTCGCTCTCTCCAGAAGGGCGGCGCTTCTGCGCCTTCGGAAGGGACGTTTGTGCAGTTTGTTCCGCTGGGTGGGATCGCCTGGGGGGGTCTCCCGTCCCGGGGATTCTTACGGACACTCCCCCACCCCCTACACAAACACATTGTTTCGTTGCTGCCGGGGACCCCGAAGCCCTGGCCGGGCTCATTCTCTTCTACCAAGGGGCTCTTCTCCAGCTTGCTGTGCTAGTTGGAATCGCCTGGTGGTCTCCCGTCTCGGGGAACTCTTAACACTCCCCCCCCGCCTTGTGTTTCGTTGCTGCCGGGACCCCCGAAGCCCTGGCTCGGGCTCTCTCTCTCTCCCTCTCCAGAAGGGCGGCGCTTCTGCGCCTTCGGAAGGGGCGCTTGTGCAGTTTGCTCCGCTGGGTGGGATCGCCAAGGGGTGTATGTGTGTCTCCTGTCCTGGGATTCTTATGGCGCGCCTACCTGCTTCACTGCTTCCACCAAGGGGCTCTTCTTCAGCTTGCTCTGCTGGGTGGTCTCCCAGCCCGGGGGTCTCTTACACCCCGCTGCTTGAAAGAGAGACGCAGCCCTCCCCCCACTGACCACCCCCCGTGGAAGCCCCTGAAAGAAGCCCCTGAAAGAAGCCCCTTCTCTGGGGGGAGCCGGTTTGCAGAGGCTCTTTGGGCTTCCTAAGAAGTCTGCTTAAGTTCTGAGTCTCCCCCACCCGTTCCCCCCCCTTCCCAGCTGTGGAAGTTGTGACCCCATTGGAGCACATCTGGTCTCCCCTGCCTTGGACTGGTCTGGGTCAGTGTTCCCTCTAATTTTTTTTTGGGGTGGGCGGAAAAGTATAGTGTCTGAGCAGCAGTCCCTTCGGGACTGGGCGGCACAGAAACAATAAACAAACAAACAAACAAAGCAAACAAATAAAAAACCCACCCTGTTTTGCCTCAGAGAATATCAAAATAAAATACTGTACTGTGTGTCTATAACAGTGAGCTCATAATAGGGCAACTCTATCAATATCAAAATGCCACTTAAATAGTTGAGCTAGTTTCAAACTAGATTTTGATTTTCTTTCTCTCTTCCTTACTCCCATTCTTTTTCTTTCTCTTTTCCTTCCTCTCTTTTTTCTATCTGTTTCTCTCTCTTCCTCTCTTCCTCTCTCTCTCCTTCCCTCTCACTCTTTCCCTCTCGGCTTCTGGGCAGGTTTGGAAAACTCTGAGTTGATGATGATTTTTAAGTGAGCGATTGCTCACTGCTCAGCTTAGAGGGAACTATGGTCTGGGTGTCCTGCCCTGGTACCTCTGGAAGAAGGTTTGCCTGTCAGGTGCTCCCCTGAATGTTTGTTGAACCATTGTTGTACTTTGGGTTGTTGTTTTTTTGGTTTTTTTAAATTGTCTTATACATTGTTCTATTATATTGTTTATCATTTGTATTGCTTTTAGGCATTATTATTTTATTACTGTATGACACCCGTCCACAAGGCGTTGGGCAGCTTAAAAGTTGAATTAAATTAAATGAAATCTCCCCCCTCTCCCCAATTAACCCTGTGCACCCCTACCTGCTTGCCCAGCCTTTTCGGGGCTGCTAATAATATCTGAGTAGCCAGTGGCAGGTAATTTTGGTGGCTCTTCCTAAGATTCAAGGCCCGCCCACCCCAGGAGGCCACCAATCCCATTCTCCGGAAAAGGGGAGGCGAGGCAGAACAAGGTTAATACTCACCTGGGTTCTGCAAAGCAGGAAGTTAACCTGGTTTGCTTCTCAGGACACTGAAGCCGAGAGTGCAAGGGAAGCGTTGCCCCAGAGAAAGGAATTGGGAGTTTGGGGCAGGGGGGAGAGAGAGCAGGCAGACCCTAATGTTTAACTGCAAAGCGAGACTTGAACAACACTGTCAGACTTTTTACTAAATCTGCACTTCTATTTCTACTAGTTTTTCTCATCATTCCTATCATCCTTTTCCTCCCACTTAGGACTGTAATTTGTTGCTTGTATCCTAAGATTTTTATTAATATTGATTGTTTCTTCATTGCTTATTTGACCCCTATGATAATCATTAAGTGTTGTACCACATGATTTTTGAGAAATGTATCATTTTATTTTATGTATACTGAGAGCATATGCACCAAGACAAATTCCTTGTGTCCAATCACACTTGGCCAATAAAATTATTCTGTTCTGTTCTGTTCTACTCTACTCTATTCTATTCTACTCTCTTTCTATTCTATTCTATTCTGTTCTGTTCTACTCTCCTCTCCTGTCCTCTCTCCTCTCTCCTCTCCTCTACTCTCTATTCTATTCTATTCTACTCTACTCTACTCTACTCTACTCTACTCTATTCTCCGCTTTTAAAAAGGTGTTCAAGCCTCACAATTCCCAGAGTTGGAACAGTTTAAAAGCTGTCAAGGTTGAGAAACAATGTTGTGGTCTTGAAATGGAAACACTTTCCACTACTCATAACAAGCAAATACAATGCTTCCCATTGTGAAACATTGTAGAAGGAACTTTTATGGTGAAGCTGCCTGACAGCCCATCTTCTCCCGCCGGGCGGCACTAGACTGTATACTCCATAATCCCCAGCCAACATGGCTCCTGAGCATTCTGTGAATTGTAGCTGCCAGGCTAGAGAAGGCGGAAGCAGCGGGACCTCTTTCAAAAGCCTATAACAGTGATGGCGAAACTTTTTTCCTTCGGGCGCCGAAAGTGCGTGTGTACACATTATTGCGTCTGTGTGAGTGCTCACACCCATACTTCAATGCCCGAGGAGGAGGAAAATAGCCTCCCCTGCCCCCAGGAGGCCCTCGAGGACAGAAATGGCCTGTTTTCCAACTTCTAGTGGCCTGGTAGGTCCATTTTTCACCCTCCCCAGGCTTCAGAGGCTTCCCTGGAGTCTGGGGAGGGCTCCAGGGAAGCAAAAACACCCTCTCCTACCTCCCTGGAGGCTCCCTGGAAGCCAAAAATGTCCTCCCAGAGCCTCTGTGCAAGCCAAAAATCAGCTGGCCAGCACACACATGCACGTTGGAGCTGAGCTAGGGCAGGGGTAGGCAAAGTTGGCTCTTCTATGACTTTATTTATTTATTTTATTTTATTTATTTATTTGTCCAATACACAAAACACATCAAGGGGAATGGGCATGAAGTATTACATACAAGGAAAAGATGAAAATGGAGGAGAAGATATATGAAAGGGAGGAAAGATATATGACATAAGGGATAAGGGGAGACAAATTGGACAGGGGACGAAAGGCACACTGGTGCACTTATGTACGCCCCTTACTGACCTCTTAGGAACCTGGCAAGGTCAATTGTGGATAGTCTAAGGGTGAAATGTTGGGGGTTAGGGGTTGACACTACTGAGTCAGGTAATGAGTTCCACGCTTTGATAACTCGATTGCTAAAATCATATTTTTTACAGTCGAGCCTGGAGCGGTTAACATTGACTTGTAGACTTCAACTCCCAGAATTCCTGAGCCAATCATGCTAGCTCAGGAATTCTGGGAGTTGAAGTCCACATCAACTTTGCCTACCCCTGAGCTAGGGTAACGCCTCGCGTGCCGGCAGATATGGCTCAGAGTGCCACCAGTAGCACCGTTGCCATAGGTTCGCCATCGCTGGCCTATTAAATGAATTGGGACCCCTCTCATGAGAGCTACGGAGATGCGGGGTGAAAGAGGTGAATTGGTTTGGGGGAGACCTCGGTTCAACTCCCCCCCTTGAGAGCATTAAAATTCTCTGAAAAGCCAGGCACTGTCCGTGTATGCTGGCTTGAACTCATTGGTAAAAAGTGGCTGACAAATCTGGCAATAAATCCGAACTAATCAATACAAATTAATTAAATAACCCAAACTAAATAAAGATGTTCAAGATTGGGATTAGAATAGCTGCTCTTGAGTCTTTTCCATAGTTCTATGCTGGGATTGATAGTGGAAGATACTTAATAAATAGGAAATATTACAGTTATAGTTTTGATTTGTCCAATTTGAAATGATAGATTTGCAAAATGAAAGAAAAATTGTACAATGAATAAGTAGAGAAAGAAGAGAATGTAATTTGAAATTTTCATAATAATTTTTGTTTCCCCCCTGTATTGCTATTGTTATAATTGGATGAAGTAGTTTTGCACAAGATGGGGCAGTTAACTGTAGAAAAGTGAGTCATGGTTTTAATTAAACCGGAGCCTTGGGAATGTCTAGCAAGAAGTTGCATGGAAGGATTTTCTGCAATAGAATACAGGCTAATAGACTTGGAAGGGATCTTGTAGGCCACCCCCTGCCCAAAAAGGAGACCTTATACCATTTTTTAACAGATGGTATAGTCTCTCCTTGAAAGTCTCAAATGATGAAGCTCCCAGAACTTCTGAAGACAACTTGATTGCTCTCACTGTCTGTTCTGTCGGGCTCTCTGGTAGAATCCTCCCAAAAATTCACAGGTACAAATTTCAGACACACACATGTTTGAAAATTCAAAACAATGTTCTTTATAATGAAAATTCACTTAAACTAAGCCCTCTTTTGGTATAGCAAAGAGCACTCATCTCCAAACAAGCTGGTAATTTATACAAGTCCCTTATCAGTCCTGTGATACTTAGCTTGCAGCTGTGAGGTAATTCACAGTCCTTCTTCTTTCACAAAATGAAACACACTTTGCTCTGGTTTAGTTTCAAAGCAGGGAAAAATCAGCACACAAAAAGTCAAAGTCGGTAAAGCAGTCATGAAACACAACGATCAAACCCACAGGCTGCTCTTTATAGCAGCCTCACTAATTACCACAGCCCCACCCAACCACAGGTGGCCTCATTTTCTTTGATAATAATCTCTCAGTTGTTGTTGCCTATGCATCGCTCTCCGCATGCGTGGCTGTATCATTAACTCTTGTTCTGAATCCAAGGAGGAGCTAGATAATTGATCTCCTTCTGAGCTGTCTGCCACACTCTCCTCCTCCCTGTCACTCATATCTTCTTGGTCAGAGGAGCCTTCATCAGCAGATTCCACCGGGGGCAAAACATGCCTGCAGCATGTGGATGTCTCCTCCACACTCACAATCCTTGAGGCAGGAGCTGGGCCAGAGCTAACCACAACACTGTCAGAAATATATCTCCTTGTTTTCAGGTTGAATTTCTTCTGGATCAGTTTCCATCGATTATTTCCATCCATTATTTCTTCCTTCAAGTGCTTGGACCCCCCCCCCTCTGTGGCAGGCCCTCAAATATTGGAAGACTGTGTTCCTGTCTCCCCTGATCCTTTTCTTAATTAGGCTAGTCATGCCCAGTTCCTGCAACCTTTCTTTGTATATTTTATCCTCCAGCCCCCGAATCACCCTGCTTGCTCTTCTCTGCACTCTTTCTAGAGTCTCCACATCTTTCTTTTGTAGTGTGGTGACCAAAACTGAATGCAATACTCAGGTGTGGTTTTATTAAGACTTTATAGAGTGGTATGAGTACCTCACTTGACCTTGATTCAATCCCTCTGTTAATGCAACTTAACATTGGCTCTTTTGACTGTTGACACACATTGCTGACTCACATTCAAGTGATTTTCCATTAGGACTCCAAGGTCCTTCTCACAGGTACTGTTTTTGAGCCGTGTTTCACCTAAACTGTAAATGTACAGTTCAATTTTTTTCTGCCCATGAATAAAACCTTACTTTTTTCCGCATTAAATTTCATTTTGTCAGATAGGGCCCATTGTTCAAGTCTGTTAGGATCTTTTTAGATCCTGAGCTCTGTCTTCTGGGCTGTTGGCTATTCCTGCCAGGTTAGTGTCACCTGAAAATTTGATGAGTTCCCCCTCTGTTCCCTCATCTAAGTTATTTATGAAGATATTGAAGAGGAGTGGGCCTAAGATGGAACCTTGTGGTACCCCACTGCTTATTTTTCCCTCTAAGTATTGCCCACAAGATCATATGCTGCAACGTTCTACCTGTCAATGACTATTTCAGCTTCAATCGCAACAACACAAGTGCACGCAACAGATTCAAACTTAATATTAACAGCTCCAAACTTGACTATAAAAAATATGACTTCAGCAACCGAGTTGTCGAAGTGTGGAACTCATTACCTGACTCAGTAGTGTCAACCCCTAACCCCAAACATTTTCCCCTTAGACTATCCACGATTGACCTCTCCAGGTTCCTTAGAGGTCAGTAAGGGGTGTGCATAAGTGCATCAGTGTGCCTTCCGTCCCCTGTCCAATTGTTTCTCCTTATCTCATTTATCTTTTCTTCCTTTCAAATATGTTCACCTATACTTTTATATCTTTTCTTCTATTCTTTTCTTTACTTATATTATTACATATCTTTCTCTTCAATGTGTATTATGTATTGGACAAAATAAATAAATAAAATAAATAAATAAAATAATGTAGATGCAGCACCATTTGTTGAGTATGGTTTGCCAGCCAGTTACAAATCCATCTGGTGGTGATGCTGTCTATTCCCACTTTTTTCTACTTTACCAAGAAGTAAGTTGTGGTCTACTTTGTTGAATGCCTTGCTGAAATCTAAATAACACTATGTTCACAGCATTTCACTGGTCTACTAATTTAATCACTTTGACAAAGAACAAAATGATTGGTTTGGCATGATCTGTTTTTAACAAACACATGCTGACTTCTAGTTATAACTTTATTTGTTTCTAGATGTTCACAGATCTGTTTTTTAAATTATTTTTTCCAGTATCTTTCCAGATATTGATGTTACGCTAATTGGTCTGTAGTTTCCTGGGTCTGTTTTTTCCCCTTTATTTTTTGAAGATGGGAACCACATCAGCTTTTTTCCAGTCCTTTGATAGTTCCCCAATGCGCCAGGATTTTTGAAAGATGTAGTACAATGGTTCTGGGATGACATTTGCCAGTTCCTTCAGAACTCTGGGATGTAATCTGTCAGGTCCCAGTGATTTATAATCATCCAAATCACACAAGTGTTGTTGACATTTTCTTTCTTTCTTTCTTTTTTTTAAAAATATACTTTTTTAGATTATATAAAAGCCAGCGTTTGCTGGCTGGGGAATTCTGGGAGTTGAAGTCCAAATATCTTCAAGTTGCCAAGGTTGGGAAACACTGCCCTAATCCTCTTTGTTGCTCTTCTCAGCACTCTTTCTAGAGTCTTAGCATCCTTTTGGTTTGGCAACTCTGCAGTAAAATGAAGTGGCTATTAAGTGGGAAACCTTGCAACTGTAATAGTGCTGACATTTCACCCCATTCCCTTGCCCTTCGGAATGCTCTTACTAACCCTGGGATAATTAGCAAGAGGGCAATTACAGTAATTTTGTATTGGGGAAGGATAGATTACAGGAGAGTACGCCTGCAGCCTTGAGTGTGCTCTGCAAATAGCGGACATATTCCTTCTGATGTGCTTGCCTACTCTCTTGTAATCCCTTCCTTTCCAATGTATCTGCTCTGCAATGGGGTGGGGTGGGGAGAAAGACAAATCAGGCAGAGGACAACAGATACCGAGTGTAACATGTGACCGAGAGACACTGGAAAGGTCATAAATGCAGGCATGTGTCTTAAAGATTTCCTCCCAGCGCTGGTGTAACTTCAAATGTTTACTGAATGAGGCAATTGGAGAGATCTCCCTGCACTAAACACTGTAAGGGCAAGATCTTCCAGCCATAATAATTTCCCTGAAATTCCCTTCTGTGAAAGATCCTTTAAAAGCTGATTCTCTTTCCTCATTTTATATCCAATTGGAGAGAGAGGGGAGAGAGAGAGAGAGAGAGGAAGGGAGAGAAAAATAAAAGAAGGCAGAGAGTGAGAGAGGAAAGGAAGAGAAATAGAGTGAAAAAGGAAGAGAGAAAAAGAAAGAAAGAAAAAATAAAAATAAAAGAAGGCAGAGATTGAGAGAGAAAAGGAAGAGAAATAGAGTGAAAAGACAAGAGAGAAAAATAAAGAAAAAAAGAGAAAAATAAAAGAAGGCAGAGATTGAGAGAGAAAAGGAAGAGAAATAGAGTGAAAAAGGAAGAGAGAAAAAGAAAGAAAGAAAAAAGAGAAAAATAAAAGAAGGCAGAGATAGAAAAACAAGAGAAATAGAATGAAAAAGGAAGAGAAGAAAGAGAAAAAGAAAGAAGGAAGGAGAGATGGGGAAGAGAAAAATAAAAGGCAGAGAGAAAATGAAGAGAAATAGAATGAAAAAGGAAGAGAGGAGAAAGAAAGAAAGAAAGAAAAAAAGAAAAAAGAGAAAAATAAAAGAAGACAGAGATAGAAAAGCAAGAGAAATAGAATGAAAAAGGAAGAGAAGAAAGAGAGAAAGAAAGAAGGAAGGAAGGAAAGAAGGAAGGAGAGAGGGGGAAAGAGAAAAATAAAAGGCAGAGAGAAAAGGAAGAGAAATAGAATGAAAAAGGAAGAGAGGAGAAAGAAAGAAAGAAAGAAAGAAAGAAAGAAAGAAAGAAAGAAAGCATTAGGGAATTCTCCTGCTCCTCACTCATTTTAACCCCAAATATTTGTGCCTTTTGTTTTTCTAGTCAAGCCCAAGGCCACTGTGAACTCTGAGCCAAAGACCTTACTCTAAAACAAACAAACAGACGGAACAAGATGGAAAGAAAGCCTAGAGACTGAACCAAATGTTACACTTATTTAAGGCCAAGGAAAGCAACAAAGTGTTTGCCACAAGGAGCCTTTCCATTAAATCTGTTAGTTGGAAAAAGGACTCCCAGACTCCTCCCAATGTTCAGCTACCCGTAGGTCTCTTGCCTCTGGGCAGCAAGGTGACACAGTTTGTGTGGCATTCAAAAGTCATTTATGGTTTCTCTGTGTGCCAGTCTACACCTCCTCCTCCCCCCCCTTCCCACCTACTTGATGATTGGGTTGGGTGCATAAATACTTAGTAGATATGCGATTCCTGGAATGCCTTTCAGCCAAGGCAACAAGTAGAGACAGGAAATCTATGTTGCTCCCTTTTTCCTCCTCCTTCTAACATCACAAAAGCCTAGACTGTTGGTGGACCGTCTTTGTGTTGGACGGTGTGACTTGTTCTGTATTCTTGGGATCCAATAAGAGCAGAATATCCAAGTTGGAAGGAACCTTGTGGGTCATTGAGTCCAGTGATGGTTTTATTTATTTTTATTTTATTTATTTATTTTGTCCAATACACAATGAGGGTTTTAGTGGGTATATATCTATGTACACACATAGTAAATACATGATGAAGGTTATAGAGGAGATACTCATAGTAAAATATATCTAAGAAATAATAGAAAAGAAGGTATAGTAATAGAACATATCAATGAAAGAATAGAAGAAGAGATATAGGAATAGAAGAAAGGTATAGGAGATGTAGGAGAGCAATAGGACAGGGGACGGAAGGCACACTGGTGCACTTGTACTTGCCCCTTTTTTGGCTCAGGTGCCAAAAAAAATTTACACATGTGTGTGATAGCAAGAGCATGCACACCCACACCCATAATGCAATGCTCTCCCCCCTACGTGCCCATGTTCTGTGCTGGACCCTCCCCCTGTACATTTGCAGGGTTGTTTTTCTCCCTCCAGAATTTTTCCCCCCAGCTCTAACCAGGGGATAAAATAATGTGCTGAAGCTAAACAGACTAAGGACTCTGGGCTGATGAATACCTGGTAGGTACCGTATTTTTCGAAGTATAAGACCCACCAGAGTATAAGCTATGAGCAATCATGGGCTTCCCTAAGTATGCCCATGTTGCACCAACACTTTGCAGTCTGCATTGGTTGCTGATCAATTTCTGGTCACAATTCAAAGTGTTGGTTATGACCTATAAAGCCCTTCATGGCACCGGACCAGAATATCTCCCGGACTGCCTTCTGCCGCACAAATCCCAGTGACCGGTTAGGTCCCACAGAGTTGGCCTTCTCCGGGTCCTGCCGATTAAACAATGTCATTTGGTGGGACCCAGGGGAAGAGCCTTCTCTGTGGTGGCCCCGGCCCTCTGGAATCAACTCCCCCCGGAGATTAGAACTGCACCCACCCTCCTTGTCTTTCGTAAACTACTTAAGACCCACCTATAAGACACCTTTCCCCCAGGCTCTTTATATTTTATGTTTGGTATGTATGTGCTGTTTGGTTTTTAAATATGATAGGGTTTTATATGCTTCTTTTTAATATTAGATTTGTTTCACTATAATATTGTTTTTTATTATTGTTGTGAGCCTCCCCGAGTCTTCTAATAAATAATAAAAATAATAATAATAATAATAATAATAATAATAATAATTATTATTATTAGACTAGCTATGCCCAGTTCCTGCAAACGGTAGTTGTATGTTTGAGCCTCCAGTCCCCTAATCATCCTGGTTTCTCTTCTCTGCACTCTTTCTAGTGTCTTGTCATCTTTTTCATAATGTGATGACCAAAACTGAAGGTAGTATTCTAGCTGTGGTCTTCCTAAGGCTTTATAGAGTGGTATTAGTACCTCACTTGATTATCCTTCTGTTAATGCAATTTAGGATTGCATTGGCTTTTTTGGCTGTCGCTGCACACTGCTAGCTCATATTTAATTGGTTGTCCACTATCCCATGACTGTAGCTTATGAATAAGGCTTGGCGTGAGCTGTGAGTTGGCGGCGTTTTTATTTCATAATTTGTTGAAAACGTTTATATAGCTGCCCATTTTCTAATAAACTCTGGGCGGCTCCCAATCAAAAGCCATAGAAGTAATTGCATTAGAACATTAAAAACAACAAAGGCTTGGCACCAGGTCAATTTTTTTAATGCACTGAGGTTTGTTTTGTTTTTTAATAATTGAGTAATGTGTAATTGCTCATCTTTATCCTAGCAAGCATTGCGAAAAGTGTGGGGAGAGCCAAGACTTGCTACATTTTGTGGTGCATACTGGACAGTTGCAACCAGGAATGGGGCAGGGGGCTGCCTTGGGAAAAAGACGCTTCCCAGCTCCCATCAGATGGCAATGTTTAGGGCAGGAATACCTCCGGAACCGTCTTCTGCTGCACAAATCCCAGCGACCGATGAGGTCCCACAGAGTTGGCCTTCTCCGGGTCCCGTTGACTAAACAATGTTGTTTGGCGGGCCCCAGGGGAAATGTCTTCTCTGTGGCGGCCCCGGCCCTCTGGAATGAACTCCCCCCGGAGATTAGAACTGCACCCACCCTCCTTGCCTTTCGTAAACTACTTAAGACCCACCTATAAGACACCTTCCCCCCAGGCTCTTTATATTTTATGTTTGGTATGTACATGCTGTTTGGTTTTTAAATATGATAGGGTTTTATATGCTTCTTTTTTAATATTAGATTTGTTTCGCTATAATATTGTTTTTTATTATTGTGAGCCGCCCCGAGTCTTCGGAGAGGGGCGGCATACAAATCTAATCAATAATAATAATAATAATAATAATAATAATAATAATAATAATAATAATAATTAGACTAGCCATGCCCAGTTCCTGCAACTGGTAGTTGTATGTTTGAGCCTCCAGTCCCCTAATCATCCTGGTTTCTCTTCTCTGCACTCTTTCTCAATCTGTATAGTCTTCTATGTTTCTACAGTCTCCTCATCTTTTTCATAACGTGATGACCAAAACTGGAGGAAGTATTCTAGCTGTGGTCTTCCTAAGGCTTTATAGAGTGGTATTAGTACCTCACTTGATTATCCTTCTGTTAATGCAATTTAGGATTGCATTGGCTTTTTTGGCTGTCGCTGCACACTGCTAGCTCATATTTAATTGGTTGTCCACTATCCCATGACTGTAGCTTATGAATAAGGCTTGGCGTGAGCTGTGAGTTGGCGGCGTTTTTATATCATAATTTGTTGAAAACGTTTATATAGCTGCCCATTTTCTAATAAACTCTGGGCGGCTCCCAATCAAAAGCCATAGAAGTAATTGCATTAGAACATTAAAAACAACAAAGGCTTGGCACCAGGTCAATTTTTTTAATGCACTGAGGTTTGTTTTGTTTTTTAATAATTGAGTAATGTGTAATTGCTCATCTTTATCCTAGCAAGCATTGCGAAAAGTGTGGGGAGAGCCAAGACTTGCTACATTTTGTGGTGCATACTGGACAGTTGCAACCAGGAATGGGGCAGGGGGCTGCCTTGGGAAAAAGACGCTTCCCAGCTCCCATCAGATGGCAATGTTTAGGGCAGGAATACCTCCGGAACCGTCTTCTGCCGCACAAATCCCAGCGACCCATGAGGTCCCACAGAGTTGGCCTTCTCCGGGTCCCGTTGACTAAACAATGTTGTTTGGCGGGCCCCAGGGGAAATGTCTTCTCTGTGGCGGCCCCGGCCCTCTGGAATCAACTCCCCGCAGAGATTAGAACTGCCCCCACCCTTCTATCATGCCATCACAATAATGACGTATTGTGTGGACTTGGTTTGTAGAAAGATCTGGGTGGGTGAACAGTGCAGTCAAGTGGTAGGGAAAGCGAGTAGAATGCTTGGCTGCATAGCTAGAGTTATAACAAGCAGGAAGAGGGAGATTGTGATCCCGCTGTATAGAGCGCTGGTGAGACCACATTTGGAATAATACTGTGTTCAGTTCTGGAGACCTGACCTACAAAAAGATATGGAACAAATTGAACGGGTCCAAAGACGGGCTACAAGAATGGTGGAAGGTCTTAAGCATAAAACTTATCAGGAAAGACTAAATGAACTCAATCTGTATAGTCTGGAGAACAGAAGGACATGATCGAAACATTGAAATATGTTAAAGGGTTCAATAAGGTCCAGGAGGGAAGTGTTTTTAATAGGAAAGTGAACACAAGAACAATGGGGCACAATCTGAGGTTAGTTGGGGGAAAGATCAGAAGCAACATGAGAAAATATTATTTGACTGAAAGAGTAGTAGATGCTTGGAACAAACTTCCAGCAGACATGGTTGGTAAATCCACAGGAACTGAATTTAAACACGCGTGGGATAAACATAGATCCATCCCAAGATAAAATACAAGAAATAGTATAAGGGCAGACTAGATGGACCAGGAGGTCTTTTTCTGCTGTCAGTCTTCTATGTTTCTATGATGGAGATGTGGCAGATGTTGTGGTCATGGTGGAATTCCTTTCCATGGGTCCAAATGGGGCAAATGTCACCAGAGAATTTCAGGTAAAGGCAGGGGATTATGAGGATAAGATTTGAGAAAGCATCATTCCAGGCCAGGCAAGAAAGTGTTGGCATGTTGAGCCATCCATGTGCCTAGGGTCAGGCCATTGACTTGTAGATACACGTACCTGCCAAAGGTGAACTAATTTTGGATCTGTACTTTGCACCGTTTGATGCCAATAGGTGCGGTGTTGATATCCCTGATTGTATTCTTGATAGTTTGAATAATAATAATTTAATAATTAATAATTTATTAGATTTGTATGCCGCCCCTCTCGGGAGACTCGGAGCAGCTCACAGCAATAACAACAATGTAACAAATCCAATATCTTTAAAAGGCATCTAAAAATCCATCATTTAAAACCATGCAACACAGTCATACCATACATAAACAATATAAGCTCAGGGGTATCTCAATTTCCCCATGCCTGATGACATAAATGGGTCTTCAATAACTTACAAAAGGCAAGGAGGGTGGGGGCGGTTCTAATCTCCGGGGGGAGTTGATTCCAAAGGGCCGGGGCCGCCACAGAGAAGGCTCTTCCCCTGGGGCCTGCCAGGCAACATTGCTTAGTCAACGGGACCTGGAGAAGGCCGACTCTGTGAGACCTTATCGGTTGCTGGGATTCGTGCGGTAAATCCATGCTTGTGTTAGGTTGTTGATCTAAAGCTATTCAACATTCTTGGGAACTAACATGGGTTTGTTGGGGAAACTGCCTGTGAGGTTTACTCAGGACCCCTTAGGTGGTATCTTGCAGGTAGCTGGGAGTGCTGTTGGCATAAAGCTGAGGCTAGTCATCATCACAAGAATAGAACTGAAGTCAGAACTGAGGAAGCCTCTTGGATGACAAGCGAAACGTCTTCGAAGAAAAAACCAAGAAAGCCCAGTTGCCTCTTGAAAAAAGCCCCTTTGGGACAACCCTGTGCATTTTGCATTTCTGGCCTAACTTTTCTTACTACTGGATTGGTAAAAAGTGCCCATTTGGGTCTCCTGGGATGCCTTCCTGCAGATGCCAACTTGGGAAATGATTTCACCAATCCCAGAGTTTGTTTGTAGATAATAATAATTAATAATAATAATAATAATAATAATAATAATAATAATAATAATTTATTAGATTTGTATTAGATTAGACTCGGGGCAGCTCACAACAGTAATAACAAGTGACAAATCCAATATTTAAAAACATCTAATTGAATTGAATTGAATATGAATTGAAACATCTCCCCCTTGCCCATGTAGTTTCTGTGTATGATTCAATTGTGTGCTTGTTTTTTTTATATATTGGGGCTCTTTTGGATTTTTTAACTTAAAACTGTAATTTAGATTGCGAAATATTAGATTTGTTACTATGTTTTGTTTACCATTGTTGTGAGCTGCCCCGAGTCTACGGAGAGGGGCGGCATATAAATCCAATAAATGTAATATAATTAAATCTAAAAACCCATATCATGAAAATAACCATACAAGTAGTGTTGGGCGAACCCAACGAAGTTCGGGTTCGGGTTCAGCACCCGAATTTTTAAAAAAGTTCAAAACCCAAACTTTTGCCGAACTTTTGAGTTCGGCGCTCTCCCGAACCCGAACCTGAACTTTTGCCGAACTTCTGGGTTCGGCGTTCGGGAGACTGCCGAGAAGCGCCCCGGCTGTTTCTGAAGGTGACAGCTGGGCGACGGCGCTTCCTAGAACAGCCGGGGAGCTGTCGGCCGGTCGGGAGGCGCAAAAGGAGGTGGGGAATCCCACGAGGGTATTCCAGCGGCGGAGCTTTGACATCAATGAGACGTCCTTCTGGGAGTCCCTGTTTCAGCCGGCCAGGGCTATTGCTGTTTCCTAAAACATTTCATTCATTTTTTTTTTGAGCTGTTAATAAACTTTATTAATTTTTCATAAAAAAGACAAAACTGACAAACATACATTTAACATAAAATTGGGGTTGCAATTTCCCCACTTATTCTAGAAGTCAAATTTCCATACAGAAAAAAGAATACCTTATTAATACTTTAAATCAACTTATTACTTTAAATGAAAAGAAGAAATTTTGTTTAACCTTGTATAAAAAAACCTTCATATATAAACTAAGTGGAACACAAAATTTAAGTCATAACTATACTTCTACGTTTCTCACATAAGTTTTACTTTTACTTCTTCTTCTTATCTATCCATATACTGTATACTCTTTATTCTAAATTGATTTTTTTTTAAATAAAACATTTCATTCTTCTAGGAGGGGTGGGTGTTACTTTTCTACAGTGCTTTAACAAACTTTTTTTTTTTTAAATCCACTATAGGAAAATCCAAGTCATTCTTCTGGTTCACAAATTCTTTTTAATCCCCTTTAATTATTAAGATATCAGCTGGCTTCTTTTGAAAATGCACCATCTTTTCCCCTCTCTTGTAGCATTTTGTTTTTAAATCCACTGTCAGATGAGTCTCTATCTGATCCAGTAAAACCTGTTCCTCTTCCATTATACTTTTTAAACACCATTCTCTAGAACAGACGCTCTTAAAAAAATTAACTTCTGAGTCCATTGCTCAAAAAGATTCTTCAATATTACGAAAGAGTTTGCTTACTTCTGTCTTCGCCAATCAGATTATCCTTTCTTCCCCTTTAATTGTACACTTCGTTCCTTCTGGTTCCCTCTTATGTCCAAACATCATAGTTTACTCCTATTGAGTTTTTTAAATAAAAAATAATTCAAAGCAAAAGCATTTTCCCACGGGAAGAATTAAATTTCTTTTTAGAAAAGGAAATATGTAAACCCATTTGCATCCCTTTGAAGGTGCTGGCCCTATTTTGAGTGAAAAGGGGGCTATTGCTTTGTCTCCCAGAACTCTGAACCAGTTGGAGAGCGTTGCTTGTAGTCTTCTCATAAGGAGTAGCTCTCTGGAGCACTTGTGGGTGATCCCAGATCTTCTCTTTATCCAAGATGATTTAGAAACATAGAAACATAGAAGTCTGACGGCAGAAAAAGACCTCATGGTCCATCTAGTCTGCCCTTATACTATTTTCTGTATTTTATCTTAGGGTGGATATATGTTTATCCCAGGCATGTTTAAATTCAGTTACTGTGGATTTATCTACCACGTCTGCTAGAAGTTTGTTCCAAGGATCTACTACTCTTTCAGTGAAATAATATTTTCTCATGTTGCTTTTGATCTTTCCCCCAACTAACTTCAGATTGTGTCCCCATGTTCTTGTGTTCACTTTCCTATTAAAAACACTTCCCTCCTGAACCTTATTTAACCATTTAACATATTTAAATGTTTCGATCATGTCCCCCCTTTTCCTTCTGTCCTCCAGACTATACAGATTGAGTTCATTCAGTCTTTCCTGATACGTTTTATGCTTAAGACCTTCCACCATTCTTGATTTCCTGGCTGGCTCTCCTTTCTGTTGTAGCCATCAATGTTTGTGGAACTATCAACAGTTCAGTTCTTTTCCTGAAGTCATGTGAACCAGAAAATTGAGATTAAAAAAAGAAACAAGACCTTAGTCCGTCTGTCCATCCATTACCCTGGGGGGTAGGAATCACTGACCCCCTCAGAGAGGGTCCGCAACTTGGGCGTCCTCCTCGATCCACAGCTCACATTAGAGAAACATCTTTCAGCTGTGGCGAGGGGGGCGTTTGCCCAGGTTCGCCTGGTGCACCAGTTGCGGCCCTATTTGGAACGGGAGTCATTGCTCACTGTCACTCTTGCCCTCATCACCTCGAGGCTCGACTACTGTAACGCTCTCTATATGGGGCTACCTCTGAAAAGTGTTTGGAAACTTCAGATCATGCAGAATGCAGCTGCGAGAGCAATCATGGGCTTTCCCAAAAATGCCCATGTTACACCAACACTCCGCAGTCTGCATTGGTTGCTGATCAGTTTCCGGTCACAATTCAAAGTTTTGGTTATGACCTATAAAGCCCTTCATGGCACCGGACCAGAATATCTCCGGGACCGCCTTCTGCCGCACGAATCACAGCGACCAGTTAGGTCCCACAGAGTGGGCCTTCTCTGGGTCCCATCAACTAAACAATGTCATTTGGCGGGACCCAGGGGAAGAGCCTTCTCTGTGGCGGCCCCGACCCTCTGGAACCAACTCCCCCCAGAGATCAGAATTGCCCCCACCCTCCTCGCCTTTCGTAAGCTCCTTTGTCGTCAGGCATGGGGGAACTGAGATATTCCCTTCCCCCTAGGCCTATACAATTTATGCATGGTATGCTTGTGTGTATTTTTGGTTTTTTAAATAAGGGTTTTAAAAATTATTTTAAATATTAGATTTGTTACATGTTGTTTCATTATTGTTGTTAGCCGCCCCGAGTCTACAGAGAGGGGCGGCATACAAATCAAATAAATGAATGAATGAATGAATGAATGAATGAATGAATGAATGAATGCAAAAGTCTCTCAAGCAGACTGCACCACAATGCAGGGTTCCAATACTTGAGAGGCTGCCACAGAGAGGAGGGGGCCAGGCTGTTTACCAAAGCACCAGAAAGCCCAACAAGGAACAACGGACGGAAGCTGACCAAAGAGAGATTTAACCTGGAAGCGGGGAAGAACTTTGTAATGGTGAGAGCGATCAACCAGTGGAGGTTCTGAACGCTCCAAAACCTGAGACTTTCAATAAGAGTTTGGACTCCCCGTTTGTCTGGGGTTCCTGCTTGAGCAGGGGGTTTGACTAGATGGCCTACAAGGTCCCTTCCAACTTTAGTAAGTAAATAAATGCCTTTTCCTCCCTGGCAGAAAAGGGAGGCCTTAGCTTAGGGCAGAGTGGATTCAATTTAAACCGAGTCGATTTAAATCACAATTTAAATCACGATTTAAATCACCAGTAAAACGGCTCGGTATAAAACAACTCAATTTGAAATCATAATTTTTAAAGGGCAACTGCCATCTCTGTCCCACAGCGGCTCCTCCTTTGACCTGCTGTTGATTCACATAATATTTCAGAATATACAGCCTCATGCTACGTAACTAAGCTCCATTTCATGCTAATTAAACTAATTTTTTTTAATGTAGTTTATTCATTGATTAAGAAAAGGAGAGAGGGGAATGGGGATACGGAAAAGTAAAAGGGATACAAAGCAAGAAACATCTTTCGAAGTAACATATATAACTTATTATATATCAATTCCAAACATTTGACTGTGCATATTCATGTTATATTCAATATTTAAAATTGTGTAATTTCATATCTATTATATATGTTGGTTTAAAAATAAAGTAGTAATATAGATATTAAGAGATGGATAAGATAAGAGGAGATTTGGATGGGGAAAGGGAAGGGGGGTAATACCTGCGGTGTAGCAGGCGTATGTATTTTAACGACGTATTATTTAGTTATACATGGTGGATATGTATATTAAGAGATAGTTGTGAGTTACTGTTAGTAGGTTATGGATAAGTATCAGGGGAATTAAACTCAGACAGAGTATGTGATTAGCGTTTGGTCAATGCTTTTGTTGTATATGCAACAAGTTATGCATGGTATGTTTGTGTGTATGTTTGGTTTTATAATAAGGGTTTTTAGTTGTTTTATTATTGGATTGTTATATGCTGTTTTTATCATTGTGGTTAGCCACCCTGAGTCTACGGAGAGGGGTGGCATACAAATCCAATAAATAAACAAACAAACAAACAAACAAATAAATAAATAAACAAACAAACAAACAAACAAACAAACAAACAAACAAACAATTCCTTTGATGTGGAATGAAAGATTCTCAGTTGGTTTCTGCTTTATTGTTTTTAAAGTTGGATAACCATCTATATCACTTCTCCCAGGCCTTGTAGAACTCGGAATCGTTTTTATTTTGTATTTCCATTGTCATTTTGGATAATTCAGCACATTCCATGATTTTACTAATGATAATAAACTAAATTATGAATGCATCTGAAGTAGAAAACTATCTTTAGATAGATTTTTTTTTACTCCAGAAGCATTTTATTAGAATAAATTTGATTTAATTTTTTTAAAATCTGATTTAAATAAAAACAATCTGATTTTTTTCATTTTTTAAAATCGATTTTTATCCATCCTGGCTTAGTGCAACTGGGCTCCTGAGCGAAAGAGGTTTGCAAAGCTTTTATTTCCATCCTTATTTCTCTTCTGCGTGCTCTGAAAAAGTCCTAGCTATTCATCCCAGGGATGGGTTGGACCTCTGGCCTCTAACTATGTCCTAAGGGTTACTCACCGCTTTTTCTGTTCCATACGTTGGAAGTGGACTCTGCCCCCATTTGCATGAAGATGGGGCAGCCCTAGAGAGCCAATCAGATCCAGCTTCTCAGGGTGGTGTGCCATCTGCCCCTCCCTTCCCTTGGACAGCCAGGGCAGGAGAGGTAGGACACGTTCCATCTTCTGTGACAGCAACATGGCTCGTCCCCCTGTTTTTATTTATTTATTTATATTTATTTATTTAGTCTAATACATAATACACATTGAAGAGAATAGATATGTAGTAATATAACTAAAGAAATGAATAGAAGAAAAGATATAAAAGTATAGGTGAACAAATTTGAAAGGAAGAAAAGATAAATGAGATAAGGAGAGACAATTGGACAGGGGACGGAAGGCACACTGGTGCACTTATGCATGCCCCTTACTGACCTCTAAGGAACCTGGAGAGGTCAATCGTGGATAGTCTAAGGGAAAAATGTTGGGAGTTAGGGGTTGACACTACTGAGTCAGGTAATGAGTTCCATGCTTCAACAACTCGGTTGCTGAAGTCATATCTTTTACAGTCAAGTTTGGAGCGGTTAATATTAAGTTGCGTGCTCTTGTGTTGTTGCGGTTGAAGCTGAAGTAGTCATTGACAGGTAGAACGTTGCAGCATATGATCTTGTGGGCAATACTTAGATCGTGTTTTAGGCATCGTAGTTCTAAGCTTTCAAGACCAAGGATTGATAGTCTGCTTTCGTAGGGTATCCTGTTTCGAGTGGAGGAGTGAAGGGCTCTTCTGGTGAAGTATCTTTGGACATTTTCAAGGGTGTTGATGTCGGAGATGTGGTATGGGTTCCAGACAGATGAACTGTATTCAAGGATGGGTCTGGCAAAAGTTTTGTAGGCTCTGATGAGTAGTGTGAGATTGCCAGAGCAGAAGCTGTGTAGGATCAGGTTAACAACTCTAGAAGCCTTTTTGGCGATAATGTTGCAGTGGGCTTTGGCCCCGACCAGCTCTTGCAACCTTCCTTACCCCGCCTGCGTTTCATCTCAGGAGGTGTCGAAGTGCTGCAGCTGATAGCAAAGCAAGCTAGAATCCTGCTGTCCAATTTTGGTCACCACACTATAAAAAAGAGGTGGAGACTCTAGAAAAGGGTGCAGAGAAGAGCAAACAGGATGATTCAGGGACTGGAGGCTCAAACATACGATGAACGGTTGCAGGAACTGGGCCTGGCTAGTCTAGGGAAGAGAAGGACCAGAGGAGACAGGAGAAGTATCTTCGAATATTTGAGGGGCTGCCCCAGAGAGGAAGGAGTCAAGCACCTGAAGGAAGGAATGGACACACAAGAAATTTGTCTTTGGTGCATATGCTCTCCATGTACATAATAGAAAGGCTCATCAGAAATCATGAGGTGCAACACGTAATGATTGTCATAAGTTTCCTGCCTAAGGAGGGGGGTTGGACTAGAAGACCTCCAAGGTCCCTTCCAACTCTGTCTATTCTATTCTGGTCTATCCTATCCAATTCCAATTCTTCTAATTCTAATTCTATTTAATTCTATTCTATTTAATTCTATTCTATTCTATTTATTTTATTCTATTCTGTTCTGTTCTATCCTATCCTATCCAATTCCAATTATTCTAATTCTATTTAATTCTATTTTATTTAATTCTATTCTATTCTATTTATTTTATTCTATTCTATTTTGTTCTGTTATGTTCTATCCTATCCAATTCCAATTCTTCTAATTCTAATTCTATTTAATTCTATCCTATTTAATTCTGTTCTATTCTATTTATTCTATTCTATTCTGTTCTGTTCTGTTCTATCCTATCCTATCCTATCCTATCCTATCCTATCCAATTCCAATTCTTCTAATTCTAATTCTATTTAATTCTATCCTATTTAATTCTATTCTATTTATTCTATTCTATTTATTCTATTCTATTCTGTTCTATCCTATCCTATCCAATTCCAATTCTTCTAATTCCAATTCTATTTAATTCTATTTAATTCTATTGTATTTAATTCTATTGTATTTAATTTTACTCTATTCTATTTATTTTATTCTATTCTGTTCTGTTCTGTCCTGTCCTGTCCTATCCTATCCTATCCTATCCTATCCTATCCTATCCTATCCTATCCTATCCTATCCTATCCAATTCCAATTCTTCTAATTCTAATTCTATTTAATTCTATTCTATTTAATTCTATTCTATTCTACTCTACTCTACTCTACTCTACCCTACCCTACCCTACCCTACCCTACCCTATTCCTATTCCCATTCCCATTCCCATTCCCATTCCCATTCCCACTCCCATTCCTATTCCTTTCTAATTGAAGATCTGCAGTGGTTCATTTAACAAATGTGGCAACTAAAGTTGCAAAATCAGACAAAACTCCCTTAACAAATTTCTTACGTAGCATAAATTTTGCACTCAATTGTGGAAACTGAACAAGGAGAGATTCAAACTAGAAATAAGGAGAAATTTTCTGACAGAACAATCCACCGATGGAACAGAAGTTGCCTTCAAAAGTTGTGGGACGTTTCATTCCTGGAAGCTTTCAAGAAGCGACTGGACGGCCATCTGTCAGAAATGATGTAAGGGGTCTCCTTTTTGGGTGGGGGGCTGGAATAGATGACCTCCAAAGTCCCTTCCAATTCTGTTATTCTGTATCTAAACTGGGACTTGTAGTTTAGCAACATAGAAACATAGAAGACTGATGGCAGAAAAAGACCTCATGGTCCATCTAGTCTGCCCTTATACTATTTTCTGTATTTTATCTTAGGATGGATCTATGTTTATCCCAGGCATGTTTAAATTCAGTTACTGTGGATTTACCAACCACGTCTGCTGGAAGTTTGTTCCAAGGATCTACTACTCTTTCAGTGAAATAATATTTTCTCACGTTGCTTTTGATCTTTCCCCCAACTAACTTCAGATTGTGTCCCCTTGTTCTTGTGTTCACTTTCCTATTAAAAACACTTCCCTCCTGAACCTTATTTAACCCTTTAGAATAGAATAGAATAGAATAGAATAGAATTTTATTGGCCAAGTGTGATTGGACACACAAGGAATTTGTCTTGGTGCATATGCTCTCAATGTACATAAAAGAAAATATACATTTGTCAAGAATCATGTGGTGCAACACTTAATGATTTAACATATTTAAATGTTTCGATCATGTCCCCCCTTTTCCTTCTGTCTTCCAGACTATACAGATTGAGTTCATTAAGTCTTTCCTGATAAGTTTTATGCTTAAGACCTTCCACCATTCTTGTAGCCCGTCTTTGGACCCGTTTTGTCAATATCTTTTTGTAGGTGAGGTCAACAGAACTGAACAGAGCAATTCCCCTTTCACTGCACAAAGGTTAAAAGTTACAACAGTGCTAAGAAAAGGAGAGAACAACCTGTAGTTACACTAACGATTGTCACATCACGCCACAATTGGTGTGATTACAATTGGGGCACATGGCAACTGACTCCCATTTATGATAGGTTGCAACATCCTGGAGTCACATTTTGTGGTCTTTTTGTTGGCCAATTTCCAGCAAAAAACCCACCACCGATTGGGGAAGTTGGGATTTCTTTAACAACTTCACAAGTTGCTTACCTCATGAACTTTATCCTGAAACTGAATCTGACTTGACTTAACAACCATAAAGACTTACAGTGGAAATTCCGGTCACAATTATAATGAGAAATCAAGGCCTAATTAGCAGCTCTTGGTGGTTTTTTAGCAATGCCAGACAGTGTTGGGACTGCAGTTCCTAAACATGTGGGCAATGGCTGGGAATTATAGGTGTGGTAGTTTCTCTAGGAAGTTGGGCTTTTACAAACCACGAGTGGTTTCCCTTCAGATTGAAAGGAAAGGGGCTTGCTGCCATCTTTATAAGGGTAAAGGCTCCAGAGGTTCCTTTTGCCTTTTGCCCCCTACTCTTCTGTAAATGATGCCTTTTGCCCCCTACCCTTCTGTAAAACGTATCCAAGATTAGATTAGATTAGATTATCTATCTATGTATCTATCTATGTATCTATCTATGTATCTATGTATCTATGTATCTATGTATCTATCTATGTATCTATCTATGTATCTATCTATCTATCTATCTATCTATCTATCTATCTATCTATCTATCTATCTATCTATCTATCTATCTATCTATCTATCTATCTATCTATCTCCATGTATCTATCTATCCATGTATCTATCCATGTATCTATCCATGTATGTATGTATGTATGTATGTATGTATCTATGTATGTATGTATGTATGTATGTATCTCTCTCTCTCTCTCTCTCTCTCTCTCTCTCTCTCTCTATCTATCTATCTATCTATCTATCTATCTATCTATCTATCTATCTATGTATCTATGTATCTATGTATCTATCTATGTATCTATCTATGTATCTATCTATGTATGTATGTATGTATCTATGTATGTATGTATGTATGTATGTATCTATCTATCTATCTATCTATCTATCTATCTATCTATCTATCTATCTATCTATCTATCTCCATGTATCTATCTATCCATGTATCTATCCATGTATCTATCCATGTATCTATCCATGTATGTATGTATGTATGTATGTATGTATGTATGTATCTCTCTCTCTCTCTCTCTCTCTCTCTCTCTCTCTCTCTCTCTCTCTCTATCTATCTATCTATCTATCTATCTATCTATCTATCTATCTATCTATAGTTGAAAGGGACCTTGCAGGTCATCAAGTCCAACCCCCTGCTTAAGCAGGAAATCCTACAGCACCCCAGCCAAATGGCAGTCCAATCTCCTCTTGAAAGTGTCCAACGTTGTGGAGTTCACATTCTCCACTGGCAGGCTGTTCCACTGGTTGATTGCTCTGATCATCAGGAAGAATTGGAAGGGACCTCATCAGTCATCTAGTACACCCCCCCCCCACTCAAGCAGGACTCCCTACACCATTTCGGACAAATGGCCATCCAATCTCCCTTTGAAAGTCTCAAATGTTGGAGCTCTCACACAACCTCTGCAAGCAAGCTGTTCCACTGGTTGATCGCTCCCACTGTCAGAAATTCCAGGTTGAATCTCTCCTTGGTCAGCTTCCATCCTTTATTCCTAGTCTGGCCTTCTGGTGCTTTGGAAAACAGCCTGACCCACCCCTCCTCTCTATGGCAGCCCCTCAAGTATTGGAAGACTGCTATCATGTCACCCCTGGTCCTTATCCTCACTAGACTAACCATGCTCAGTTCCTGCAACCGCTCCTCGTATGTTTTAGTTTCCAGTCCCCTTATCATCCTGGTTGTTCTCTTCTGCACTTTCTCTAGAGCAGTGTTTCCCAACCTTGGCAACTTGAAGATAACTGGACTTCAACTCCCAGAATTCCCCAGCCAGCAAACACTGCTCTAGAGGTTCAATGTCTTTTTTTGTAGTGTGGTGACCAAAACTGGATGCAGAACTCTAGTTGTGGTCTAACTAGGGCTTTATAGGTATTACTACCTCCCTATTCTGCGATTGTATCCTTCTGTTAATGCAATTTAGGATTGCAAAGATAATAATAATAATAATAATAATAATAATAATAATAATAATAATAATAATAGTATCTTCTTAAAGACCTCCAGTGTTGGGAGCATTCACACTTTCCAGAGGCAAGCTGTCCCACTGGTTAATTGTTCTCACTTTCAGGAAATTTCTTGGTTTCGGGTTGCTTTCTTCTCTCTTTGACTAATTTCCATCTGTTGCTTCTTGTCCTACCATCAGGTGCTTTGGAGAATAGCTTGACCCTCCCTCTTCTTTGTAGCACCACCTGAGATGCTATCATGTCATCTCTAGTCCTTCTTTTCATCAGACGAGATGCCCAGTTCCTTCAACTGTTCTTCATGGGGTTTAGGTTTCAGCTTCTGGGAGAATCTCTTCCCCCAAAGAGAGAGAGAGAGAGAGGGAGGAATGGGGAGAAAGAGAGGAAATGAGAGAGAAAGAGAAAATGAGAGAGGGAAAGAGAGAGAGAAAATGAGAGAAAGAGAGAAATGGGGGAAGAGAAAATGAGAGGGAGAGAGAGGGAGGAGAGAGAAAATGAAAGAAAATGAGAGAGAGAAAATGAGAGGGGGGGAGAAAATGAAAGAGGGGAGAGAGAAGGAAGGAGAGAGAAAATGATAGAGGGAAAGAGAGAAAATGACAGAGAAAAAGAGAGGGAGAGAGAAAATGATAGAGGGAGAGGAAGAGAGAGAAAATGAAAGAATGAGAGACAGAAAAAGACAGGGAGAGATAATGAGAGGAGAGAGCAAGAGAGAGGTGGGGGGGGGAGAGAAAATGAAAGAAAATGAGAGAAAGAAAAAGAGAAATAGAGAAAATGAAAGGCAGAGGGAGAGAGAGAAAATGAAAGAGAGAGAGAGAGAAAATGTGTGTGTGTGAGAGAGTGAGAGAGAGAGAGATAGCACAAAGGCAGCTGTGAGGTCAAAACAAGAGCAACAACCTGCCTCAGTCACTCTAAGGGTGGCCGAGGGACTTTGCCCAGCCATGGTCTGCGTTGGTGGAAATACCTGAGTCATTTTCATAGATATTTTACCTTCTTGCCTCATGCAGAAAGCCGTTGATTGAGGTGACTCGAGGGCGGAAAAGAGAAAAACTTGTTTTTCCAGCCGGGAGGCTGAAAGCAGGAACAGAGACCAAGTTCCTAGCCCTCTTTAATACCTATCCCCATAAGAGGTTTCACCATTTTAAGAAGCCAGAATTTCGGGTTTAATGAGTGGAGTCAATACCTGTGGCATACGGAACGAGTGAGAAGACAGTTGGGTGGGTGGGTGGGGTGGAAATGTGGCTTTTGTGGAAGAACAGCGTCAGGTCATCTTGGACGCAAGGTTTCATCTCTCTTGGAAGGCGTCTCACCCCTGGCTTTTGCCTGTGTGTTTGTTTCTTTTTTTAGGTTAATTAAAAACGTGGTTCGCACTTTCAAGTACTTCTACGGCCTGAGGTTTGAAGTGAAGGGTCTGGAGCACTTCGAGATCGAAGGTCCCTGTGTCATCATTTCCAACCACCAGAGCATCCTGGACATGATAGGTAGGGGTTTGGGGCTCCAGGGGTCACAGTGGGAGGCATGCCTACTCTTTGGGGGTTGAGGGCTCCAATCAGTCGCAGACGGAGGAGCTACTTGTCTTATACGGCCACTGAAAAGGTGTCAGTCACAAAGAATTGTGGGACAACTTGGTACGGTCAATTCATTGCCTCGCCACGAGAGAACTCATTGCAAGATAATCTATTCAATTATTTTAAATAAATAAAAATTATATTATTATTATTATTATTATTATTATTATTATTATTATTATTATTATTATTATTTATTAGATTTGTATGCCGCCCCTCTCCGCAGGCTCAGGGCGGCTCACAACAATAACAAAGACAATGTAAGAACAAATCTAATAATTAAAAAAACCCCTATTATTAAAAGCAAGCATACACACAAACATACCATGTATAAACTGTATAGGCCCGGGGGAGATGTCTCAGTTCCCCCATGCCTGATGGCAAAGATGGGTCTTAAGAACTTTACGAAAGGCAAGGAGGGTGGGGGCAGTTCTAATCTCCGGGGGGAGCTCCGGGGGGAGCTGGTTCCAGAGGGTCAGGGCCGCCACAGAGAAGGCTCTTCTCCTGGGTCCCGCCAAACGACATTTGCCATTCACATTTCTTTCTGTCCCTCCTTTAGCATCGTTTCTCCAACGATTCTATTCCACTGTTTATTTGATATTAGTGTAACTCTTGTCCTGCAATGAGTTGTGTAATGTCCCAGACGCCTGTAGAGGGCAGCAGAGAGAGGAAGCAGGTTAAAGTCTCATTGGTTAGAAGCCTTAGCAACTAAATCTTATTGGTTAGCTGTCATTCTGTTAGAAGTATAAATTGGAAAGATACCTCAGGAATTTTGCTCATTCTACCCATTGCTTCTCAATAAACATAACTTCAGTTATGGCATCCAAGTGGTCTTAGATCTCAACAAGTTGGCCATGGCAACTTGGGTTGACTTGGCCACAACAAATTGGCATTGGTGAATTGTCACAGACCCAAGAATTGTACGTGTTAATGTACAGGTTCATTTCCAATTAAGATTTATTGCATACACCTAAACCACAAGAATCTAGTCAACTAACCATCAGCATTAATTGGTGTTAGGTCAACGGAATTCAGCAGAGGTGGACCTGGATTGCTTGTGGTGATGTAAGCACTCCAGACTAATTGCTCACTTGACTCTGCCTCTTTTTCTGCAGACGCATTCCCATTTCAGGGCCTTTGATTGAGATTTAAGGGGAAGGGAAAAGCTGAAAACAGGATCTTCACACCCAGTCTCAGTCTTCTTGAGATAGCTTAATCAAGATAGAGGTCACATGTAGCCATTGTACAGGGTGCGTTCCAAAAGTAATGCATTTTTTTTGTTTTTAATTTATTGAACAGATTTGCACAAACACTTAAAATTCTTCAAAGCACTGTCCTTGGGCCTCTACACATTTTTTTCCAGTGACTCTGCCATGACCGGTACGCGCCTTGGAAGACATCTTCGGAGACCTCTCTCAAGGTCTTTGTCACGGCTGATTGGATCTCTTCTATGGATGAAAAATTTGCCTGGCCACAACACGCTACAAGTCCACGAGTTCCTGGCCAAACACCAGGTGCCTATGCTGCCCCACCCCCCTATAGTCCTGATGTCGCCCCAGCAGACTTCTTTTTGTTTCCAGCCCTGAAAGGAACCCATTTTTCATCCATAAAAGAGATCCAATCAGCCGTGACGAAGACCTTGTGAGAGGTCCCTGGAGACGCCTTCCAGGGTGCGTACTGGTCATGGCAGAGTCTCTGGAAAAAATGTGTAGAGGCCCAAGGACAGTTCTTTGAAGAATTTTTGTACAGATCTTTTCAATAAATTACTTTTTAAAAAAAAACAATTGCATTACTTTTGGAACGCACCCTGTATAAGAGGTATATTTCACAGGTGGGTTCCTCCTGGTTTGGACCGGTTCTATGGAACTGGTAGTAACTTGGCGGCCTGGGTCACTGGAACTGACAGGGACCCGGGCCTGCCATGCCCCTGAACCATCTCTCTCGGTGACGCTATAGCACTGTATTTTTTAGCGCTGTATTTTTAGCACTGCATATGTGCATGCATCCGTGCGTCGCATCAGGAAGCAAACTGGCAGTTAGGAAAATTACAACCCAACCCTGTTATATTTGCACAATGTACTAAACTTGGTTAGATAAAATCTGTCTGGCTGCCTGTCTCTCTTCTGACTCATTATGCAACTCTTGTATGTTTGGAATAATAATAATAATATTTACACTTCATTGCACACAAATCAGTCAGATAACTTAGACTGGATTTTTCATGATTATTATTTACACCAACAAACAAAGAAGAAAAACAACTCTTTGACTAACACCATCACATTTGCTGTAAAATTTGCAAATAAGATTTGCATCTACATATTAAAATCCCTTATATCGGTTTGAAGATCTAAGTTTTGAAGGGAATCACTGTTAAAAATTGAGTCATTATGGTTAATAACTGTGAACAGTTGTGACTCAGGTTATAAATTAGAATCCAGGATAAAAGATAATTTCTGCCTAAGGTTAAAAAAACAAAAACAGGGTACAGTATTACAGTATTATCATATGGTAGAATCTTTGGATGTGGTAGGAGCCTGTTTTGTAAGATTATAATCCAGAAATGGCTTCTAATTAATTCCAGACTGGTGTTTCAGATGGGACAGTACGTCTGACATGGAAAAAGTTTGCTGTTTTTCTATGAAAGAGACAGGAAGCTCCCACCAGAAACACAGAATCCTTGCCACTTCCTTGCCCCTTGTTTCTTTGTTTGTTTGTTTTATTTAATTGGATTCATATGCCACCCCTCTCCATATTCTATCAATAGTAATTTATTTCCTAGCCGCCTTCTATGCACTCTTTATTAAGTATTTAATTTCCTAAAGATCTTTATTTCCATATACAGTGATACCTCATCTTACAAACGCCTCGTCATACAAACTTTTCGAGATACAAACCCAGGGTTTAAGATTTTTTTGCCTCTTCTTACAAACTATTTTCACCTTACAAACCCAAGCCGCTGCCACTGGGTTCCCCCGTCTCTGGACTTCTGTTGCCAGCGAAGCGCCCGTTTTTGTGCTGCTGGGATTCCCCTGAGGCTCCCCTCCATGGGAAACCCCACCTCCGGACTTCCGTGTTTTTGTGATGCTGCAAGGGAATCCCAGCAGCGCAAAAACGAGCACTTCGCTGGCAACGGAAGTCCGGAGGTGGGGTATCCCAGCAAGGGGAGCCTCAGTGAAATCGCAGCATCGCAAAAACACAGAGGTCCGGAGGTGGGGTTTCGAGGACTTCGGTGTTTTTGCGATGCTGCGATTTCACTGATGCTCCCTTCGCTGGGAAACCCCAGCTCCGGACTTCTGTTGCCAGCGAAGCGCTCATTTTTGCGCTGCTGGGATTCCCCTGCTGGGATTCCCCTGCAGCATCGCAAAAACACAGAAGTCCGGAGGTGAGGTTTCCCATGGAGGGGAGCCTCAGGGGAATCCCAGCAGTGCAAAAATGGGCGTTTCGACTGACAAAAGGGGTGAATTTTGGGCTTGCACGCATTAATCGCTTTTCCATTGATTGCTATGGGAAACATTGTTTTGTCTTACAAACTTTTCACCTTAAGAACCTCGTCCCGGAACCAATTAAGTTTGTAAGACAAGGTATCACTGTATCTATTACACCCATATTCTACCAAATTTGTAATATCAATAAAGGAAAAAATGAATTGCTTTCGTCATATTTTAATTTAAACTTTCTTTCCTTCTCTTGAACCAATCGTAAAAAGAATTCCAGATTTTATAATAAACGGAGTCTTCTTTATTTTTTAATTTAAGAGTTAACGCGTCTGCTTCTGCGCAATCCATAATCTTTTTGAAGATCAGCGAGTCATCTGGCAAGTTAGGCTTCAACGCTAACAAAATAAGGATGTGTTTAGGTCGTTTCCATCTTTATCTAACCAACAGCCCTTCGAGGCGGACTGAAGTCAGGGTTCCCCAGCTCAAACAGGATGTTTCTCTGGCCGGTCTCCCCCCCCCCCCCAATCTCTGAAGCAGCTTTTCACACCTCTTCCTCCTGCTTTTTTTGCAAAGTCTTCGGAGAGGGGCGGCATACAATCTAATAAATTATTATTATTAATTATTAAATTATTATTATTATTTGAAGGGCTGATGGAAATCCTCCCGGAGCGCTGCGTCCAAATTGCCAAGAAGGAGTTGTTGTACATGGGACCGGTGGGTCTGGTCATCTATCTGGGTGGGATCATCTTCATCAACCGGAAGAGCACCGACACTGCCAAATCCGTGATGTCCGGAGTCGGTCATGCCATGACCAGCAATAACGTGAGTGAGCAGCTGGCCTGGTCCCTTTGGAAGGAGATCTCGGCCACTGAACTTGTATGCTAGACGAGGCAAAACAAGACTGGCTGTCAGTTATTGTAGAGAACCGTGTCTTTGTTTCGACACAGGGTTTTCAAAGGCAATATTTGCAACTCTTGCCTCAAATCAGGAGGTTGTGAGTTCGATTCTAGATAGAGGCAGATATTTTTCTCTCTGGGCAGAATGAGAAGATATCTGCTGAACAAAACTCTGCATTGGCGACAGGGAAGGGCATCCAGCCATTAATACACTGGGCTCCGTTCAGTTGCCCGGACTCCACACCTTGCAAGGGATTATGGGGTGGTTAAAAGGAGATGATGTTTGTGAAGCTGCCGTTGCTTTACAGATAGGTCTCGACTAACACCAGTTCATTTAATGACCGTTTGAAGTCACAGTGGCAGAGAAAAGAGTGAGTTATGATCATTTTTCATGCTTATCACCGTTGCCACATTCCCATGGTCACTTGATCCAAATTCAGACACCTGGCAACTGAGTTACATCTACGATGGCTGCAGTGTCACGAGGTCACCTAATCCCCTTTTGTGAGTTTCTGCTAAGTGTCAATGGGGAAGCCAGATTCTCTTGACAACCAGGTTAATTTAACAATGGGAGGATTTAACAAACTTGGCGAGAAAAATCGCAAAATGGGGCAAAACTCATTTAACAACTATGTCACTTAGCAGCTGAAATTTTGGGCTCAATTGTAAGTCAAAGACTGACTGTGTTTGCTGGACAATTACAAGCTTGTTGAAAGGGAGACAACCAGGTAATCTCAGAAACGGGAAAATGAAACCATTCTGGAAAGGGCAAATAGTTTCCACAAGTGTCATGCCCCCATTGGAGTCTGAATTTGAGATGGAAGAAAAACAGCTGATAGAGAGCAAGAGAGTGGCTCCGTTGGCTGTGGGAGAAACTGGGGCAGGGCAAAATCAGACTGGGCAGAGCAGGGGAGAAGGTTCAGATGAAGGCCAAGGCCCACCCCCTCCTCATTCTAGGGCACACAGGGAAGAACCCAGAAAAAAAGCAACGTGGGTTGTGTGGCTTACAGAGAAGGAAAGGGACCCAATTCCCTTCACAAGGCACACCCGGGGGATGGAGTTTAAAGGAGAGGCAGTTGGGAGGGAGTTTTGTTGGGAACAAATGCTGAACTCATCTAGCATTGAGAGTGGGGCCTGCATTTCTGGCATTCCTCCTGACTGAATTGTTGTCATGCTTCTATGTGCTTTTCTTGTCTTGCTGGAATTATTGCCACGAATTCTCCACTCTGGGACTCATTATCTTGCCCTGTTGGAATGATTGATTTGCAGTCATTCTACTTACAGCATTTGGACTGGAGTATCTGCAGCCAAAAGCTGTTGCACGTTTGCGGGAGAGCTTTTCTTCAGGCTGGAAAGAAAATGGGATGTTGGAGGCAAAGTTGGTGCCAATAAAGGGACTCATACTGGTTCTCTGGCTGTGTTGCCTTGGTGCCACAGTTTGGGTCATCACAACAACACTGCCAAGGGTTAAGGTATTCCAGTAATCTGGGTTTGTGTGAACCCAACCATCTTCTATAATGATTTATTGAAGAGATCTTCCTTCACAATGGGGAAAAAGATGGACTTAGCATTGCAAAGGTATCTCGAAGGGATCTCCTGCATGGTTTTCATGAAGAACCTCAGTAATCCACTCACTGCTTTGTCCCAATAAGGCTGCAGATTCTAAGCAGGAGAAGTTAATATGATCCCGCTGTATAGAGTGCTGGTGAGACCACATTTGGAATACTGTGTTCAGTTCTGGAGACCTCACCTACAAAAAAGATTTGGATCAAATTGAACAGGTCCAAAGATGGGCTACAAAAATGGTGGAAGGTCTTAAGCATAAAACGTATCAGGAAAGACTTCATGAACTCAATGTGTATGGTCTGGAGGACAGAAGGAAAAGGGGGGACATGATCTAAACGTTTAAATATCTTAAAGCGTTAAATAAGCTTCAGGAGGGAAGTGTTTTTAATAGGAAAGTAAACACAAGAACAAGGGGGCACAATCTGAGGTTAGTTGGGGGAAAGATCAGAAGTAACATGAGAAAATATTATTTTCCTGAAAGAGTAGTAGATTCTTGGAACAAACTTCCAGCAGACGTGGTTGGTAAATCCACAGTAACTGAATTTAAACATGCCTGGGATAAACATATATCCATCCTAAGATAAAATACAGGAAATAGTATAAGGGCAGAGTAGATGGACTATGAGGTCTTTTTCTGCCGCCGGAGGTGCTGGAGGAGCGGGGGCGGCCGCGGCTCCTTGCGCGGCCTTGGAAAAGGGTGCGCGGGGGGTGTTTTGGGGCACGGGGCCACGCACCTTAGAATGTACACTGCCCCCAAAGCCAGCAGATCGGACTTTCAGGGCCCACCCATCACCCTGCATTCACACAAACAGTTTCCTTACATGCACAGGCTGATGAAAAAGCTGCCTCGCCCCACCCTTGCGTGCAGGAGGAGAAATGCCTTGCATTTGCAATGCTTTGGCCCCTCTAAAGATGCCTAGAGTTGTTTCCAGCTAAACTTAATAGTGAACGGAATCAGGCAGCTGACCAACTGGCGGAAGGCCAACTTGGAGGAAGCTGCGCCCAGGCTGGTTAGCAGCTTCCACGTGCCTTTCCAGGCCTTTGGTCTGGTCTGATCTGTGCCAGGGTACCATCTATTCCTGCCCTGTGCTCCCTAAAAATATTTGGAAATGTTCCAGTCCAAATAACTTCAAAGAGAAAGCTGGTATTTGAATGACACTTTGCAAACAGTTCAAGGGAAAATGCAGCCATTTTTTCTTTCCTAATCAGCTCAAACCCCAACAAGGCTACTTCAGTAAGAAGTATAGCAAGTATCTATTCACTCTAATTTAATTTCTATGAAAAAAAAATTGCCGAAAGATCAGTGGGTTCATATTATTATTATTATTATTATTATTATTATTATTATTATTATTATTCATTGGATTTGTATTGGTGCGGCACTCTGGATCACACTGGGATGAACCCACAACTGCGGGTAGGTGAAAAAAAATGCCCCAGCCAGCAAACCATAGAAACATAGAAACGTAGAAGACTGACGGCAGAAAAAGACCTCATGGTCCATCTAGTCTGCCCTTATACTATTTCCTGTATTTTATCTTACAATGGATATATGTTTATCCCAGGCATGTTTAAATTCAGTTACTGTGGATTTACCAACCACGTCTGCTGGAAGATTGTTCCAAGGATCTACTACTGCAACCGTTTATTGACAAAAGGAGTTGTCACACCTCTATTCTTTTTCAGTTCTTCAGCCTCATTCCCCCCCCCCCCCCCCTTGGGATAATATTCCCTGTAGCTGATAATGGTATTTCTGTCTGGAATGATTGTGTTTATACAATGCAATGAGGCACTTCACCAGTTTAGTGTGTTAGAGCCGGAAATAACATTAACACGGAAATTATTGCCATTAAGGATCAGATCTGTTTGCCTTTAGCTGCACTTTATGTTTTGCTTTTATAGAAACATAGAAACATTGAAGACTGATGGCAGAAAAAGACCTCATGGTCCATCTAGTCTGCCCTTATACTATTTCCTGGTTTTTTTCTTAGGATGGATATATGTTTATCCCAAGCATGTTTAAATTCAGTTACTGTGGATTTACCAACCACGTCTGCAGGAAGTTTGTTCCAAGGATCTACTACTCTATCAGTAAAATAATATTTTCTCATGTTGCTTTTGATCTTTCCCCAAACTAACTTCAGATTGTGTCCCCTTGTTCTTGTGTTCACTTTCCTATTAAAAATACTTCCCTCCTGAACCTTATTTAATCCTTTAACATATTTAAATGTTTTGATCATGTCCCCCCTTTTTCTTCTGTCCTCCAGACTATACAGATTGAGTTCATTAAGTCTTTTCTGATACGTTTTATGCTTAAGACCTTCCACCATTCTTGTAGCCCGTCTTTGGACCCGTTCAATTTTGTCAATATCTTTTTGTAGGTGAGGTCTCCAGCACTGAACACAGTACTCCAAATGTGGTCTCACCAGCGCTCTATATAAGGGGATCACAATCTCCCTCTTCCTGCTTGTTATACCTCTAGCTATGCAGCCAAGCATCCTACTTGCTTTTCCTACCGCCCGACCACACTGCTCACCCATTTTGAGACTGTCAGAAATCACTACCCCTAAATCCTTCTCTTCTGAAGTTTTTGCTAACACAGAACTGCCAATGCAATACTCAGATTGAGGATTCCTTTTCCCCAACCAGAAGTGCATTTTTCCGAACTTCTGGTTTATCTGATGCGGGATTGTTTTTGCCTCTGCGGCTTAGAGAAACTTTCCCAAGGCCGAAAATCAGCTGGCACACAAGAACATAAGAACTTAAGAAGAGTCCTGCTGAATGGGGCCAAAGCCCCTCGAGTCCAGCATTCTGTGTCCCACAGTGGTCCATGGGGATCTTGAGCAGAAAGAGAAGGCAAGACCCTCCCTTTCCCTTGACCCCCAACAAATGGTACTCAAGGGAATCTTGCCTGCCTCAACCAACATAGAGGCGGCACTTGGACATCCGTTTCAGTAACCACCGATGCCCTTGCCCTCCATGAATCTGTCTAATCCTGCCTGACAGCTGTCACGACCTCTTCTGGATATGAATTCCATAAACCAAAGACCCTCTGGGTGAAGAAATATTTCCCTTTATTTGTCCTCGCTTTCTTACCTATGAGCTTTAGGGAGGGCCCCCTCGTCCTAGTATTGTGTGATAGAGAAAATAATCTTTCTCTATCCACCTTTTCTATCTTGTGTATGATTTTATACATCTCGATCGAGTCATCGCTTAAACGCCATCTTTCAAGGCTGAAGAGACCGAGGCGTTGCAACCTGGTTTCGCCAAGGGAGGGGCTCCATTTCCTTGATCATACTTGTTGCCCTTTTTTGCACCTTTTCCAGTTCCAGTCTATCCTTCTTGAGGTGCGGTGACCAGACCTGTACACAGGATTCCAAGTGTGGTCTCACCATCGATTTGCACAGAAGCAATATAACACTTGTTGACTTTATCCCACATGCCTGCTGGAACTGACAAAGGGCAAAGTCTACTGTGCTCTCCCATATGGCTCTGGGTACCACCTCTGGCACGTGTGAGCTGGTTCCAGAGAGCCGGGGGCCACCACAGAGAAGGCTCTTCCCCTGGGACCCGCCAAACAACATTGTTTAGTCGACGGGTCCCGGAGTAGGCCAACTCTGTGGGACCTAATTGGTCGCTGGGATTCGTGCGGCAGAAGGCGGTCCCAGAGATATTCTGGTCCGGTTATTAATCTAATGCTACCTCCTTGATCTACTTCTGTCATCTGGGTTTCCTCAATCCCCCATCCCCCCCCCCGCAATTTCTTTTCCTGTACCCGACATGCATTTATGGCAGTCGCAACATCACATGATCACCATTTGTGTATTTGTATTTGTATTTATTAGATTTGTATGCTGCCCCTCTCCGAAGACTCGGGGCGGCTAACAACAATATAAAAAGAAAATGTAAACAAATCTAATATTAAAACAATCTAAAAAACCCCAATTTAAAGAACCACTCATACATACAAGCATACCAAGTATAAATTCTATAAGCCTAGGAGGAAGCGAAATTTCAATTCCCCCATGCCTGACGACAGAGGTGGGTTTTAAGGAGCTTGCGAAAGGCAAGGAGGGTGGGGGCAACTCTGATATCTGGGGGGAAACTGGTTCCAGAGGGCTGGGGCCGCCACAGAGAAGGCTCTTCCCCTGGGTCCCGCCAAACGACATTGTTTAGTCGACAGGACCCGGAGAAGGCCAACTCTGTGGGACCTAACCGGTCGCTGGGATTAGTACGGCAGAAGGCGGTCCCGGAGACCGCCCACATCGATTCGTGCGGCAGAAGGCGGTCCCGGAGATATTCTGGTCCGATGCCATGAAGGGCTTTATAGGTCATAACCAACACTTTGAATTGTGACCGGAAATTGATCTGCAACCAATGCAGACTGCGGAGTGTTGGAGTGACATGGGCATACCTGGGGTAGCCCATGATTGCTCTTGCAGCTGCATTCTGCACAATCTGAAGTTTCCGAACACTTTTCAGTGGTAGCCCCATGTAGAGAGCGTTACAGTAGTCGAGCCTCGAGGTGATGAGGGCATGAGTGACTGTGAGCAGTGAGTCCCGGTCCAGATAGGGCCGCAACTGGTGCACCAGGCGAACCTGGGCAAACGCCCCCCTCGCCACAGCTGACCTGCACAACCATTTTTTGGGGGAACAGCTGGATTCTCTTAATGACCACTTGATTCACTTAACAACAGTGCAAACCAGTTGTAAAATTAGGCATGATTCATTTAAACACTGGTTGCTTAGCATTCTTAAGTTTCCATCCCAGTTTTGGTCAGACATCAAGGATTAGCTGAAAGTATTTTATGACATTGGTTAGATACTAATAGTACATAAAGATATACAGTACATACATATACATACATATCCTGGAACATTATGTTATCAATTAAATCTTTCCAAGAAATGTGACCCAAATAACCTCCTTGGTGTCAGCAAAATATAAAATGTGGTTTTATTACATAGCATTTAGAAAGCTGTTATATTCGTGGCTTGGATTTGTGCCAGCTACCAAGATGCAACTCCTTTTATTAAAACACCTAGTGTGTGCAAGGTTAGTCTTTTGCAATAAAAACTGGATTTATTTATTTTATTTATTTATTGGATTTGTATGCCGCCCCTCTCCGTGGACTCGGGGCGGCTAACAACAGTGATAAAAACAATATGTAGCAATCCAATAATAAAGCAACTAAAAACCCTTATTATAAAAACCAGACATACATACTGACATACCATGCATAAACTGTAGAGGCCCAGGGGGAAAGAACATCTCATTTCCCCCATGTCTCACGGTAGAGGTGGGTTTCAAGGAGCATACGAAAGGTGAGGAGGGTGGGGGTAGTTCTGATCTCTGGAGGGAGTTGGTTCAGCCGGGGCCGCCACAGAGAAGGCTCTTCCTCTGGGTCCCGCCAAATGACATTGTTTAGTTTACAGGACCCGGAGAAGGCCCACTCTGTGGGACCTAACCGGTCGCTGGGATTAGTACGGCAGAAGGCGGTCCCGGAGACCGCCCACATCGATTCGTGCGGCAGAAGGCGGTCCCAGAGACCGCCTACTTTCTCAGTTCTATGCCTATTCTATGGCAGATGTATATATAAAGAGACATAATGAACTATCATTACTTATTAAGTCATCGTACTTTAATATACTAAAGTCAGAATATCCGAAGTTAAATTTTCCTGGGCTAGCTAAATGAAATTGGGAGCAGTTTGACAAAAGTACCTTCCCCATAGCCGTTGAAGTTCACACATCTTTTAAGTTGCCAAAGTTTGTAAAACATAAGCTCCACAGGAGTGGTTTAAGTTAATTCTGAATAGTTTATTTATTTATTTATTTATTTATTTTGTCCAATACATAATACACATGGAAGAGAATAGATATGTAATAATATAAATAAAGAAAAGAATAGAAGAAAAGATATAAAAGTATAGGTGAACATGTTTGAAAGGAAGAAAAGATAAAGGAGATAAATGTCCCACCCACTACAAATTCCCCACCCTGAACCACTCAACCATCTACATGACAAACCGAGTAATATTGTCCAACAGTTCACTGATGGTGACCCTTTAGTTCGTTGTTAAGTGCGAGTATAGCTCTGGGATAAAAACTATTCAGGAAACGTGTGGTCCGAGTTCTAGTTGTTCTGTATCTTCTGCCAGAAGGCAACAGTTCAAAAAGATTGTAAGCAGGATGAGAAGAGTCTTTGAGAATGGTATGCACCTTCCTAGAACAGCGAGATGTGAAGATGTCATCCAGGGCGGGTAACTGGAGCCCAATGATGTTCTGGGCAGTTTTAATAATTCCCTGTAGAGCTTTTTTGTTCGCTACAGAGCTGCTCCCATACCAAGCTAGAATGCCGAATGTCAGGACACTCTCAATGGTGCTGCGATAGTAGGACAACAGTAGATGCTGAGATAAATTTATCTTCCTGAGCATTACACAGATCCTCAATGGAAGGCAGGTTGTCAGTAATTGTTTTTTTCTGCAGTTCTGATTATGCTCTGAAGTCTTCGTCTGTCTTATTGGGTTGCAGAGTGAACCAAATAGTTTAGAGGTGCAGTTGACAGACTCAATGATTCCTCTGTAGAACTGGATCAGCAGCTCCTTGGGCAGTTTGAGCTTCCTGAATCGGTGTGGAAAGAACATTCTTTGTTGTGCTTTTTTGATGACGTTTTTGATGTTAGGTGTCCATTTTAGGTCTTGAGATATGATAGAACCTAGAAATTTGAAGGTTTCTGCTGTTGATACTGTGTTGTCTAGTATTGTGAGAGGTGGTAGGATGGGAAGGTTTCTTCTAAAGTCTACCACCATTTTACGGTTTTTGAGTGTGCTCAGTTCTAGATTGTTCCAGTCACAACACAATGTTAGTTGTTTAACCTCCCATCTGTATGTGGATTCATCATTGTCTTGAATGAGTCCGATCACTGTTGTATCATCTGCAAACTTCAGTAGTTTAACTTTAAACTTTAATTTCAGTAATTCATCATTCATCACTAGAATATTACTAGTTCTAGTGATGAACACTAGAACTTGGTGACCTCCTGGTTTTTAGCCTTGTGCCTCCACACTCCTGCACCAAACTGGCTGTTGCCCATTCAAATGCACTACAGTGATACCTCGTCTTACAAACGGCTCGTCATACAAACTTTTCGAGATACAAACCCGGGGTTTAAGATTTTTTTGCCTCTTCTTACAAACTATTTTCACCTTACAAACTCACTGCCGCCACTGGGATGCCCCACCTCCGGACTTCCGGTGCCAGCGAAGCCCCCGTTTTTGTGCTTGGACGGAAGTGGGGTTTCCCAGCGAGGGGAGCCTCAGTGAAATTGCAGCATCGCAAAAACACAGAGGTCTGGAGGTGGGGTTCCGAGGACTTCGGTGTTTTTGCGATGCTGCGATTTCACTGATGCTCCCTTCGCTGGGAAACCCCACCTCCGGACTTCCGTTGCCTGCTGGGATTCCCCTGCAGCATTGCAAAAACACAGAAGTCCGGAGGTGGGGTTTCCTATGGAGGGGAACCTCAGCAGTGCAAAAACGGGTGCTTCGGCTGGCAAAAGGGGTGAATTTTGGTCTTGCACTCATTAATTGCTTTTCCATTGATTCCTATGGTAAACATTGTTTCGTCTTACAAACTTTTCACCTTAAGAACCTCGTCCCGGAACCAATTAAGTTTGTAAGACAAGGTATCACTGTATTTTGGTTCTTCAAGGTTAGGTTCATTTTTTCCCTTGATTAAAAGTCTGCTAAATAGTAGAATTTGGTGCCAGGCTGATTTGCACCTGACACTAAACTGGCAGGAATGGCCAAGACCCCAGAAGACAAGCTCAGGATCCCCAAAAATATTGACCAACCTGAATAATGGGCCCTAATCCAATACATCGAATTTCATTGTGGAGAAAAGCAAAGCTTTACATTTAGCTAAGAACAACCAAAGCTATGAGTACAGATTAGGAGAAACCTGGCTCAAAAATGGTAACTGTGAGAGGGACCTTGGAGTCTTAGTGCACGATCCTTTGAATATGAGTCAGCAATGTGCAGCCGCCGCCCAAAAAGATAATACAATCCTGGGTTGTATAAACAGAGGCATAGAATCAAGATCAGGTGAAGTAGTACTGTTGCTTTATGAAACCCTAGTAAGGCCACACCTAGAAAACTGCAGCCAATTCCGGTCACCATACGACAAAAAAGATGTTGAACCTTTGGAAAAAATTCAGAAAAGAGCCACTAAGATGATCAAAAGCCTGGAGAACTTTTTTCCTTCGACGATGTTTCGCTTCCCATCCCTGGAGCTTCTTCAGCTCTGACTGGATGGTGAAGAGTGGAAGGATTTATATTCCTTGCAGACAGCTGGTCCTTTGTATCCTTTTAGAATGCATCTATTCAAAGGGTGTTCAGAATAATAATAATTTAATAATAATAATAATAGTAATAATAATAATAATAATAAATTTTTAATAATAATAATAATTATTATTATTTAATAATAATAATGATTTATTTTTATTATTATTATTATTATTATTATTATTATTATTATTATTATTATTATTATTATTATTATTATTATGTCAGTACAACACAACAAATGAGATCACTATGCTGGATTTTGTATTTCATCACCAGTCGGGCGCTTCCCAAGCACCTAGGACTGCGTGATGTAGTGGTGAATTATGTTTGCCGATCCCAGTAAAGTGGCCTTTTGCAATTGACAGATGGAGATTTTGTCAATTCCGATGGTTTTCAAATGTCCGCTGAGATCCTTTGGTACTGCGCCCAGCGTGCCAAGTACCACTGGGACCACTTTCACGGGCTTATGCCAGAGTCGTTGCAGCTCGATTTTTAGATCTTCATATTTCACTAATTTCTCCAGCTGCTTCTCCTCAATTCTGCTGTCTCCTGGGATTGCGATGTCGATGATCCATGCTTTCTTTTTCTCCATGATCACAATGTCTGGTGTGTTATGCTTCAGAATTCGGTCAGTCTGAAGTCGGAAGTCCCACAGTAGTTTTGCTTGCTCATTTTCGACCACTTTTTCGGGCTTATGATCCCACCAGTTCTTTGCCACTGGTAAATGGTAATTCCGGCACAAGTTCCAGTGGATCATCTGTGCCACAGCATCATGTCGATGCTTGTAGTCAGTCTGTGCGATCTTTTTGCAGCAGCTGAGTATGTGATCGATTGTTTCATCTGTTTCTTTACAGAGTCTGCACTTTGGATCGTCTGTTGATTTTTCAATTCTGGCTTTGACAGCATTTATTCTAATGGCCTGTTCTTGTGCCGCCAGTTTTAATCCTTCTGTCTCCTTTTTGAGTGTTCCACTTGTTGTTGTTGTTGTTGTTGTTATTATTATTATTATTATTATTATTACTATTATTATTATTATTATTATTATTATTATTATTATTTATTAGATTTGTATGCCGCCCCGTCTGAAGACTCGGGGAGGCTCACAACAACAATAAACAATGCAGTACAAATCCAATAATTAAATCTATAGCTAAAAGCCCACTATCATTAAAAACAGTCGATACTACCCAATCATAACCACACATAAATCTTACTAGCCAACAAGGGGATACATCAATTTCCCCATGCCTGGCGACATAGATAGGTCTTCAGAATATCTCAACTCCCCCATGCCTGACGGTATACATGAGTCTTGAGTAGTTTACAAAATACAGGGAGGGTGGGGGCGATTCGAATCTTCGGGGGGTGATGATTCCAGAAGGCCGGGGCCGCCACAGAGAAGGCTCTTCCCCTGGGTCCTGCCAGACGACATTGTTTAGTCGACGGGCCCTGGAGAAGGCCGACTCTGTGGGACCTAATCGGCCGCTGGGATTCGTAGGGCAGAAGGCGGTCCCATAGGTATCCCAAATTATATAGCTAAAAAGCTGGATGAGGAATTTTGCGAATTGAAGTCTTAAAGTCGCCAAAGTTGGAGACCCCTGGTTAAGAGTGAATGGGTGCCAAAGCGCATGCACACACACAAACACAAACACACACACACACTGGATACTATAGTCTGTCTTTCTTTTTTGCTTGCAGCTCAAGATCTGGATCTACCCAGAGGGAACAAGGAACATGAACGGGGACCTTCTGCCCTTCAAGAAGGGCGCTTTCCATCTCGCCATACAGACTCAGGTGAGGCGATGCTTCTTTTGCAGAGGGACTTTCCCTTCCCGTGGATTGAAATGGGATTCTTTTATAACTCGGGGTTATTTCTATCCTGCCTTTTAATTTTTTTAAAAAAATAAATAAAGTCAAGTCGGTGTTCTGTCGGGCTCTCTGGTACAATCCTCCCAAAAATGTACAGGTACAAATTTCAGACACACACACACACACGTTTGAAAATTCAAAACAATATTCTTTATAATGAAAAGTCACTTAAACCAAGCCCTCTTTTGGTATAGCAAAGTGCACTGGTCTCCAACCAAACTGGTAATTGGTACAAGTCCCTTATCAGTTCTGTGATACTTAGCTTGCAGCTGTGAGGCAATTCACACTCCTTCTTCTTTCACAAAGTGAAACACACTTTGCTCTGGTTTAGTTTCAAAGCGGGGGAAAATCAGCACATAAAAGGTCAAAGTCAGTAAAGCAGTCACGAAACACAACGGTCAGATAATCCTCCACAATGGCCAAACCCACAGGCTGCTATTTATAGCAGCCTCACTAATTACCACAACCCCACCCAACCACAGGTGGCCTCATTTTCTTTGATAATAATCTCTCAGTTGTTGTTGCCTATGCATCGCTCTCTGCATGCGTGGCTGTATCATTAACTCTTGTTCCGAATCCAAGGAGGAGCTAGAGAATTGATCTCCTTCTGAGCTGTCTGCCACACTCTCCTCCTCCCTGTCACTCATGTCTTCTTGGTCAGAGGAGCCTTCATCAGCAGATTCCACTGGGAAAACAGGCCTGCAGCATGTGGATGTCTCCCACACATCCACAGTCCTTGGGGCAGGAGCTGGACCAGAGCGAACCACAACAGTCGGCAAACATTACATAGCATGGGCAATCCTCGAGTTAACTGTTTGTTCGGTGACCATTCGAAGTTGCAACTGCACCGAACGAAGGCACTTAATGGTCATTTTTAGAGCCGCAGTGGCGCAGTGGTCAGAGTGCAGTACTGCAGGCTCCTTCTGCTGACTGCCGGCTGGCTGCAATTTGGCAGTTTAAATCTCACCAGGCCCAAGGAGTCCTTCTGAGGTTGGTAAAATGAGGACTGAGAATGTTAGGAGCAAGGGGCTGACTCTGTTAACTGCTTTTTTTACATACACGCAGCGAGGTTCAAACTTTTCAACAGTTTTAACGTTCAACTCAACATCATGTTATGTTATGTAATGGTGACCTTTGCCCATTCTTGTTCAACTTTTTCCCTGATGCAAGTGACTTTCCAGTCACTTTCCCTTTTGGTTGACTTCCTTCCACAGCTCCCAAAGTTCCTCTTTTGTGCAGAAATTTCTCCTTTTTTTGAATAAAACACCGTGGTAAGACAGGCCTTAACATTCGAGCTTCAATCGTGACAGAAAGAAGTTTTCATTATTTTTTTTAAATGTTATTTCGTGTAAAAAAAAAAGGAAGTCTAAAAGTCACCCTGTGTTAGGACTTTGTCTATAACTGTTGGGTTGGCAATATATATTGCCATATATCTGCCAACTAACTTCAATATATCTGAAGTTAGTTGGGGGAAAGATCAAAAGCAACATGAGAAAATATTATTTTACTGAAAGAGTAGTAGATCCTTGGAACAAACTTCCAGCAGACGTGGTTGATAAATCCACAGTAACTGAATTTAAACATGCCTGGGATAAACATATATCCATCCTAAGATAAAATACAGAAAAAAGTATAAGGGCAGACTAGATGGATCATGAGGTCTTTTTCTGCCGTCAGTCTTGTTTCTATATTGGCTGCAGGTGTTGCAGATTACCACAAGAGGGAGCTATTTCTCTTTGTCTGGCTACTCACTGTTAATGGCTACTCACTGTTAGGTTAGCTCTGCAATCTCCCTGTATCATAGTTATGTATATCAGCTAAAATGTGTTTAGGCTTAATATTTTTGTTTGCTGGTTATGACAAAGGCAACTGGTAAGAAAGACTATGCACTTGGTAATATTTGGATTGTTTTTCTGACTTATTAGGTGCATGACTTTCTAAATATGTTATTTCTCAAAGTAAACTTTAATTCAAGTTAGTATATTTGTCGGTGGCTGAGTAGTTATTCACAACTAATCTCAATCTAAACGTTTCTGTGTGGGTACAACCTTGGTAAACAAGGATTACTCTCCTCATATATTAACACCATGGGAATAAAAAAATGAGGATCATTGCAAATTTAAGAACTTCCAGATTTTTTGCCCCAAAGGTGTTTTCTTTCAAGAAGCAACTGGATTTTCTGGTTTTTCTTTGAAGACATTTTGCTTCTCATCCAAAGACGCTTCTTCAGCTCTGACTAGACGGTGTGTGGCGAATGGAAGAATCTGACCAGCTGTCAGCCAGAACTGAAGAAGCTCCTTGGATGAGAAGCAAAACTTCTTCAAAGAAAAACCAGAAAGTCCAGTTGCTTCTTAGGAAAAAGAAATGCACCTTTGGGACAACCATGACCTGGATGGCTGGGAATTTCCATAGACATTCCAGGTTTTTGCTAACATTTTTTTATTATTATTATCTGCCCTTTGTAGGTTCCAATAATTCCTGTGGTCTATTCCTCGTTTTCCTCATTTTACAACCCAAAAAAGAAGATGTTTACATCAGGTAGGATAATGCATAGCTTGGAGTGTTTTTCTGTTTCTCTTCACTGTCCTTGGAGACCCAAATTCTCCTGTGTGGCTAAAAGAAATCCAGGTTTTTGGTTTTGTGAGCCAATTCTCTCCCTGCGGATATGCGCAGGATCAGAGCAGCGACCCTTCCTTCCTGCTTGCTTGATGGAGCTTTTCAAGAAACAAATCAGATTTCTTGACTAGCAGAAAAAAACCTGTGAGAGATCAGGCGGTCTGTTTCCCACCGTCCTAATTTCACCGGCTTTTAGCCAATTCTCTGTCCTCTATTTCTTTGGAAGTTCCCCCAGTCTAAGCAATAAAGTGGGGGCTCTGTAACACCTTCCAGGCAAGCAGCTCATCAACAAGAGGGTCTGCGACTCTGTCACCACTGCCAACTTATTGCGTACAATTCACCTCGTACAATTCATCGCTGGACAAGAGTTTACCCTAACACAGAAGAAACAGTGGAATAGAATCATTAAAGCAAGGTTGTTAAATTCAAGGCCTATGGGACAGATCCAGCCCGCAGAGCCGTCCTGGTCTACCCAATGAGAAGATCAGGCCAGTTGACCACGTCCATCCAGTTGATCACATGCACCCAGTTGACCATGTCCATCCAGTTGATCACATGAACCCAGTTGATCACAACCATCCAGTTGATCACATGCACCCAATTGGACACACCCATCCAGTTGACCACAAGCACCTCGTTGATCTTGCCCACTTGACCCCCCCCCCCCAAGATCAACTACAGCCCTGATGTAGCCCTCAGTGAAATTGAGTTTGATACCCTTGCATTGTAGGAAGGATGTCAAGGGAGGGACAAAATGAAATGTGAATTGACAATAATGACAATTATGCTTTAATTATTTTAAGCCATTAAATCAAATTGTTGAATTGTCCCACGCTGCGTTGCCCATGGTGAGTTGTTCCATAGTGAGTTGGCCATGGCAAGTTGACTGCGGTGAGTTGGCCCATTCTGTTGGGAGAACCCAAAAGAACTGGGGGAAATTAATCAGGAGAAACATAAGAGAGGATGGGTTTGAGGGTTGGGCCATGCGTTAGGTAAGCGGAGGAGTTGCCTTGTTGGGTCCCCCTTCCCCAATACTTGGAGAGTTGGCTTGGCCAACCAACAGAGCTTCCTGTTGTAAAAGTGTGGGCTGGGGCAGTAGGACCACAGTCAGTAGAGATGAATTTGGCATTGTCTTTTCTGTCTCCAGGCAAAATCAAGGTGGAAATCTCTCCGCCCATCTCAACCAAAGGCCTGACCTCTGAGGATGTTGATGAGCTCACCAAGCAGTGCTACACCACCATGAGGGAAACCTTCTTCACGTTGTCGGGAAGGAGCAAAGAAGCCAACGGAGAGGCCTCCATCCTTGGGCAGTAGGGTCTCTTGCCAAAATGGCCGGGGGCTCCCCTGTGGGACAGATCCCCACAATTGCCCCAAAGAGTGGCAATGGCCCCCTTGTGATGAAAACGTGTTAGGTTATTCCCAAAGAACTGAGTGGAGAGAGGAGGACATTCAACCGGTGGACATGCTCAAGGCTCTCAGGTGGAGGAATCTTGTCCGGCCTTTCTCCCCCCCAAGCCTCCTTCTCCACAAACTGTGATTACCAAAGATCCCTGCCCTTCTGGGTATCCATAACCAGCAGTTTAAACAATCCCAAGTGCCTTTTCTCTCTCCTGGTGACTCCAGGGATTGGGTCCATGGCTTCCTCCTTGCCCTCTGGGGTGATAGTTGAAGGCACTTCTCTTCCTTTCATTGGGCACAGGGATAATTTGGGTGGACAGGCCCATGTGGCACTTTTTCCTAGGGAAGGTGTGGTGGGTATTTGACACAGTTTGGGGTTGGGAGGGGGAACATTCCCGAAACAGTAATGATCCTTCTTAAGAAGAGGAGATGTTGAGTGTTTGCTGTCCTGATCGATGGCATCTATTGCTGTGCAAGTAGACTCCCAGAGGTAAGCTTCAGAGAATGTGAAGGGTCACGGCAGATTTTGCCGTTACGGCAACCAAGCAAATTCCATCCTCTACCTAGACCTCCTATTGACAATAATAGTAATTTATAATTTTAAGATGTGAGGACTTGCAACTCCAAGAATTCTTCAGACCAGGGGTCTCCAACTTTGGCAACTTTAAGACTCGTGGACTGCAATTGCCAGAATTCCATGAGTCTTAAAAGTTGCCAAGGTTGGAGACTCCTACTTCAGACAGGTGTGCCAGGGAATGCTGGCTGGAGAATTCTGGGCACTGAAGTCCATACATCATAAAGTCCTTCCAACTTTAAAATGTGGCCTAAGAATGAGGAAGCTTTTTATTTATTTATTTGGGGCAAAGTTTTTTCCCTATTTTATTCTTTTCTTTCAAGATAATTATAGCTCTGTTGCAAGAAGAGATATTTCAAGGATTTTAGTCACCAAAAGTTGCCTCACATGCTTTGAATGCAGATGTACTAACTTGGAAATCCTGAGATCTCACGATGGTGAAGAGAGAAGAAGACACAGGGTGAATCCTTTTTGCCGGAGATGATTTCAAAACAGTTACAAACGTGTAAAAGAGATTTGGTTAAATTTACCTGCCGTCATGTTTAGATTTGCCCATCAGCTCAGCAAAGCATATCCATATTTTATTTTGGTTTTTGTGAGAAGGGAGGGCACAATACTACTAGCGACTCTTCACTAACTCTGTTACCTTCAGCAGAGTTGTGAGTCCAACCGTTGAGTTGTGCTGGGGCAGAGATTTCCCAGTAGTAAGCTCTTAAAAGAGAATCGAAAGTATTTTCAGACAGGCGTCATGTTCACTCAGAATTGTGGAGAACATGCCATTCGTCCAACATTCCCTGTATGTTGGGCTGCAGCCCTGCTAAACTGTGGTTGCCTCCAAGCCTTGATCCCAGCCGTTGTCATCCGAACCAGACAATGAAGCCACTGCCTGTTGGTTGACAATCGGCCTTGTGCTTCCTTCAGTGTGTAAGTTGAGGAAAGATTTAACTTGTAGAAAGGCAGCTTCCGCCATCTTGCAAAACTTGAGTGAGATCCTCCAGCCTTACAGGACAGATTCAGGAGTAATTCCTTTGCTCAAGGGTGCAGACTTTTGTCTGTTTCTGAACCAGTTGGGACTCTGAACCAAGTTGGGTGGGCTTATATGACCTTTAAATTCCTGCTAGCTCCACCATGCAAAACCAAGTTGCATTTCCTTAGTCTGATCCAATCTGCTGTGACCGTACACCCATCCCTTCATGGATCATTCTTCTACAGTCCCAGTCCCGAGCCACAAATAGGGTCAGGACTGGGCACAACTCAGCTTCCTTTATCTGGAGGGCTTCAGAGCCAGAGGGTCTCAACCTTACCCAGCTTCAAGATGAGTGGACTTCAACTCCCAGAATTCCCCAGCCCAGGTTTGCCAGTTAGGGAATTCTGGGAGTTGAAGTCTACCCATCTTGGAGTCATCAACATTGAGAAAGATCACCCTGGACACTCTGGAGCACAGGGCTAGGAAAAGTTGGCTCTTCTGTGACATGTGGACTTCCAACTCCCAGAATTCCTCAGCTACCATGATTGGCTCAGGAATTCTGGGAGTTGAAGTCCACAAGTCATAGAGGAGCCAACTTTGCCTACCCCTACTCTGCAGAATTCATTGGGCTTGGTGATCAGTCATCCTTCCATAGATAGGAGAACAGCCAAAATGGTCAGGATTTCCGTGCTCCCTCTGGAATGTCGTTCTTACTGTTCTCCCTCCCCACCAATTCCAGTTCTGCAATAAAGCCCATCTCCCACTTGGAGAATGAAGCAACCTCTGGAAGACCCATCAGGCACAGCACCAGCATTCAGACGGTCTGTCGAATCCACCATCTTTTAAAGCCAGTCCCAGCTTTATCTACAGGGTTTCAAACCATGGTTGTCCTATCCAGGGAGATGGGAAAGCACAGCTGAAGCTTCAGCCTGACTTCAGAGGATGGTGGCAAGAAAGAGTAGGTGGCTGCTGGGAGTTGTAGTTCTGACAGCTGAAGAATGGTTTCCCCACCCCTTCAAAAGCATACCAAAAAAACCCAAAACACACCTTGTGCCAAAGTGCCTTATTGTAAAACCGTTGATTGCTTTTCGGTATTGTCAAATGTATTATTTTTATAAAGAATTTTATTTAAGGAGAAGCAATACTAAAATGGTTTGATTCCTTCCAAAACTTTTTGCTTCGGGGAATTGTTTGTGTTTGGGGGTGGGGGTGGGGGAAGAGGCTCCATGCTTGGCTTAATTTTCCTTGTTACATCCTAACCAACTTTTGTGCCTAAGTTTAGGACTAGAACTCACAACCCCCTAGTTTCTAGGCCCAGCACTTTCACCATTTCACCAAATTGGCTTGGTACTGTTTTTGCTCACCAGTAGGGTGTCTGGATGATCCCCATGCAGCTGAATCTGGAATTATTATTTTATTATTATTTATTAGATTTGTATGCCCCCCCCCTCTCCGAAGACTCGAGGTGGCTCACAACAATAAAAAAATTAAAAAAAACAATACAAATCCAATAATTAAAAACAGTTTAAAACCCCTTAATGTAAAAACAGTCTTACGTCTCATACAAACCATACATAAAACGGAAACAGTTCAGGTGAATCAATTTCCCCATGCCTGACGACAGAGGTGGGTTTTAAGGAGTTTTAATGACCCAACACTTTATTCTTGACCTTCAGACCAAACAACGCCCCCTCCCCACTTCCGAGTTCACCTAAAAGGCATTTCCACCCAAGGCCAGTTCAATGCCATGTTTACTCCTAGCAAGACCTGTTTACTATCTGGCTAGTTTTTGAGACCCTCAGGAAAGTTCAATGAATGAGATCAGAAGTGGTCTTGTATTCAGCTGGTTCCAACCGGTTCGCTCGAACTGGTAGCAGAAATCACAGGTGGGACTGCCGTGGCTCTATGCCATTCTATTTAGGCACGTATTTTAGGCTGGGCACATGGACAGAAGGTGTGCGCATGAGCAAAGCATAGGGGCGGAAGGCCCTGCACATGTGCAGAAGGCAGGCGTGCATGCTGAATGGGACACACATGAAGCAAGCATGCACGTGTAGGGTGAACCGGTAGTAGCATAATATGAAACCCGCCGCTGAATGAGACCGTTTTACGTTGAGATTAAAAAGTCCCACTTCTTTAGTGTTTTAGCCAAGAACGGATTTATTGGAAATCAGGAGGCAGGAACACCCCAGCGCACTCAGCATTATTTCTATATCAATTCAAACTTTTGCAGACTTCAGCAAACCCTGAACACTTTTTTTATTCTAGTTGTTTCCTTCCTTATCAGCTGTTCAGCCTGGTTCCCACCATTGCTAATTGCTTCCTTTTGCGTCCATCCAACCTCCTGACAATCTGTGTTTTCACTGAGAGAGATCCATTTCACTGAGATCCATTAATTATTTTAAAGAGGTTACATGCAGGCTACAATAGCTTTTCCGCATACCAAGTGGCTCGAGCTCAGGGGTGTCAACTTCTATTTCTTTGAGGGCTGCATCAGGGTTTGACCTCAGAAGACAGGGGGCTACATATGGGGGGGGCTGGGTGTGGCGATGGTGGTCTTCCCTAGCCTCCTGTAGCACTCTGGCGGCTGAAAATGGGCCCTGTGGGTGACCCATTTTCAGCCGGCAGAGTGGTCGTCGAAAATGCACTGTGAGAGGTAGCTCCTCCCCCCGTGGCCCGTTTTGGCTGGCAGAGACACTGCAGGCTTGTCCTTCAATATTTTCAGGCCAACTCCACAAGCCAGATTTAAGTTTGACACCCCTGCTCTAGCTCATTCACGAATCCCCACCACCATTGCCCCATTGTGCTCTTCGGTGCACAATACAGTAGTACCTCTAGATACGAGCTGCTCCACATGCGAGTATTCCAAGATACGAGCCACGAGGGGAGAGAAATTTCTTTTCGAGACCCGAGCTCAAATTCGGGATACGAGCCGAGCGTCCACTAGGTGGCGCAAGAATCCTTGCTTTTGGTTATCTCGGAGGGGAAAAACAAAGTCGAAAGCCATTTGTTCCAGATACGAGTTGTTCGACATACAAGGTCCCTTCTGGAACGAATTAAACTCGTATCTAGAGGTACTACTGTATTACAATGACTCCCACCGTCAGACAATAACGCTCAATATGTGCTGGGAAGCACCATGGAGGTCAGAAACATACACACTGCAAACAAGAGAAAAAGAAAAGCAAAACATCTCCATTGTTGCAAAAATAAATAAAAAGATGGGGGTGGGGGTGGACCTCAGGATTGTCCTCTTTGCTTTCTTCGCTGCCTGTGGTACCTCAGGAAAGGCCGAGGCAATTTGATGCACTAGTGGCCCAAATCCCTCCTTTAGGTACTAGTACCTCGTCCATGGGATACAGTTTTGGACTCCTGACATAAAAGTACCTGGCTTAACTCTGGAAAGCAGCTCTGCAGCCGGGACGTACCATGAGGAGAACGGGGCAGCTTGCTATGGCCAACTCATTGCAGCCAGTTCCAATATTTGAGTTGCAAATTCAACAGCAGTTGGATTAATGACACAAACCAAAAGATTTTGAAAATGCGTGAGGCAAATCATGGGCAGAACCTGGGTCCCTTTAAGACTGTTGGACAGATTACCTGCGTTAGGTATTTTAGAAGGGGATGTTCCTGCCAGTGGATTCTGACTACTTTACGGGACACAGGAGAAAAAAGTATAAGTTCCCACCAGTTCCTGACAGGAAGCGTCAACACTTTGGAAGAGAGCTTCAAGACTTAGCAGACTATCAACGGCAGCGAAAGGAATCAAGTTCTGCACATAGGTAACACAAACCAAATGCACAGGTATTGACTAAGCCTGTGATGGTGAACCTATGGCATGCATGCCACAGGTGGCACACAAAGCCATATCGGAGGGCACGTGAGGCATTGCCCTACGTCAGCTCCAGCGAACACGCACACACTAGCCAGCTGATTTTCGCCTTGGGGAAGGCTGTTTTTGCCCTCCGGAGGCTTCAGGGAAGCTTCCTGAAGCCCCAGAGTGTGAAAAACAGTCCAACCGGCAAACTAAGTTCAGAAAACGAAGTTCCAGTTGGCCCATTGTGCTGTTTTTCGCACTCCGGGGCTTTAGGTAGCTTTCCTGAAGGTTCCCGAGTGCAAAAAACAGCTCAATGGGTGAACTTTGAAGTTTGGTCGGTTTTTTTCACCGTCCCAGGCTTCAGTGAGGCCTGTGCGCATCTGGGGGAGGGGGGATTTTGCACTTGTGCAGAGGTAGCATGGTGTGATGCGCAAGTGTGTAGGGAGACGGAATGGGTGTGGGCATATGCACGCTGGCTAAAATCTCATGCGTGCATGCACAGAGAGGATGCGCATGTGAGATTTCGGCATACGCAGAAGCAAAACAACCCACCAAAATTTCATGCGCACAGGCATCTTGTGAGATTTTGCTTCCTGAGCATGCACAGAGAGGACACGCATGTGAGATTTCGGCATGCGCAGAAGCAAAAAAACCCCACCAAAATCTCATGTGCGCAGGCATCCTCTTGCGAGATTTTACTTCCTACACATGCGCAGAAGGAAAATCTCACCAGGGTGCGTGCACATACCCACCAGTCACCCAGAGGTATGCGCACATTGCCATTGTTGAGATCCGCCCTGAGTTTTGGAGAAGGGTAGCATACAAGTCTAATAAATTATTATTATTAATATTATTTTTACTACCAGTGCGCAGTATAGCCTGTACCGGTAAGGAACCCAATACTGGTGTGGCACCCGAGCAAAAGAAAGAAAGAAAAGGTTCGCCGTCACTGGTATAGAGTCTCCTGCTTGAGCAGGGGGTTGGACTAGAAGACCTCCAGGGGTCCCTCCCTAGCCCTCGGAATCTGTTCTATGTCTTTCTTGGGAAGGGAGGACGTGGGAAACAGCAGTGTGAGTTTCCCTCCCATTGGCAGGTGAAGCAAGCAGGATGCTAACGGTGCATTTATGGAGGGGAGTGGGGTTCAGCAGGGGGTTGGACTAGAAGACCTCCAGGGGTCCCTCCCTAGCCCTCGGAATCTGTTCTATGTCTTTCTTGGAAAGGGAGGACGTGGGAAACAGTGGTGGGAGTTTCCCTCCCATTGACAGGCGAAGCAAGCAGGACACTAACGGTGCATTTACGGAGGGGAGGGAGGGTTCAGCGCCACCCTCCCCCACAGAAATAACCCTGCCTTGCCAAGATATTTTTGGGTGACAGCCTGGAAAAGAGCAGCTACCAAGCTTCGGCCAAAGGGGCCCCTTTGCCAAACTTCTGCTCTTGTACCTCATGGAGGGGGGGGAGAGGGGGAGACCTGCCCACCCGAATGGGATGTTTTGCTAGGAGGCCGGCTGTCCCCCTCCCTCCTGCAACCTCTGGCCAGCAGGGTTTGGAGAGGTGACCCATCCTGGCAGCCAGCCATTCATAGGGAGGTGGGTGGTGGTGGGGTGGTCTTGCTGAGAACGTGAGACATTGGTACCTCTACTTAAGAACTTAATTCGTTCCGTGACCAGGTTCTTAAGTAGAAACGTTCTTAAGTAGAAGCAATTTTTCCCATAGGAATCAATGTAAAAGCAAATAATGCGTGCAAACCCATTAGGAAAGAAATAAAAGCTCGGAATTTGGGTGGGAGGAGGCGGAGGAAGAAGAGGAGGAGGACAGTCGCTGCCGAAGGAAGAAGGTGAGGTGAGGGGAATAAAAGAAATTCAAAACTGTAAGGCTTAAAAAAAAAAGAGGGACATTGAGACTGCTTCCAATACACCCAGTGTGAGGCTGTGTCCCATACACTGCCCCCCATACACTGACTGCTGCTGCTGCTACCTGCTTCCTCTTCCTTCCCATGCTGAAGGGCTCCCCTCCCCTCTCTCTTGCTCACTTTGTAGTTGGCGCCTTTCCTTCGCTCTGGTGACTCCTCGGCTGCCCAGAGCGAAGGGAGCATTTCTTTTCTTTGGGCACTGGCAGAGGTTTATTCCCTCTCCAAGCACCCAGAGAAATGAAAACGCTTCGTTCGCTCTGGAATGCCAAAGCCTCTTTAAGTGCCACCGAAAGGTTCCTCTGGCAGCCCAGAAAAGCCCGAGATGGCTGGGATTAAAGGGGGAATGGCAGAAAACTGGCCGGGCCTTCGTGCCGCTCTCAAATTTCCTGGGAATTTTCCCCCAGCTCAGGTTCTTAAGTAGAAAATGGTTCTTAAGAAGAGGCAAAAAAATCTTGAACACTCAGTTCTTCTCTAGAAAAGTTCTTAAGTAGAGGCGTTCTTAAGGTGAGGTACCACTGTATTTCCAGTCTCTTAATCCTCTCCACTGCCTTCGCTTGGCTCGGTTGCTGGAACAGGGCTCAGTTGCTACTCGACGGAGAGACACACTGGAAAAAAACAACGTAAGATGTGGACAGCGCCGAAGACCTCCATCCTCCTTCAGCCTCAGAGCCGGTTCTTGCAGGAACCTACAAAGGGGGTTGAGAGAAAATGGTAAAGTCAACCTTATGGGGAAGGGGAAGGGGAAGAAGGAATTAATTTAATTGAAATTTTTAAAAACAATAACAAAACATCAACAAACACATTTACAAACAACAACAAAAATTTCAAAAACAAAACAAATTCAAACAACCAAACAACAAAAAGAAAAAAAGAGAGAAAAAAACGCACTTGCAGATAACGCTAAAAGTAAACTTACATCATGGAAAGGAGGGACAATATATATATATAAGTAATTATAAAATTCATTCTATCGCTACTTTCCTTTCATTTAAATTCTGGTTAATACACTTGGTATCCAGGTTAATTCCTTCGGTTATTAATTTCTACCAACCCCCCCCCCCCCCCAGTTATTATTTCTACCGCCTTAAGTTAATTATATACACAATATTTAAAGTTCTACAAATCATCACTCTAAGGAATAAATACTTATTTTAATAATACCAAAATTCTAGTTGTTTCCATTCAACTGTAGTCAGCCTTCGATCTGATCTAAATGTGGTTCATAAAAGCCTCTGGCAATGCCACAGTGTCCTCCTTAGCATTGACTACTTTGGCTTCAATCGCAACAATACACGAGCACACAAATAGATACAAACTCAATGCAAACTGCTCCAAACTCGACTGCAGAAAATAAGATTTGAGCAACAACAGTGATCAATGCCTGGAATGACCTGACTCTGTGGTTTCTTCCCCAAACCCCCAAAGCTTTAACCTTAGACTGTCTACAGTCAACTGCGTGAATGTTGTCCTATTGTCCAAATTTACCTGAACCTACTATGCTTTTGTTTATGTTCATACCAATACCAATGTTCATACTATCTTGTATATTTTCCGACAAAATATATAAATAAAATAAAAATATTTCAAAAAAGCGTGGAGCAAAACAGTAGCTCTGACTCTTACTGTGCTTTGTTGGGAGGCTCTCTGACCTTGCTTGTTTTCTCTCCGGCATTTCATAGCCTGACTAGATAATGTCATCAGTATCAGAAGGAGGTGGGGTTTGTTTGCTCTGTGCTTGGGTGCCAGTGGCTTCCCTGAGGGTGTTGGTGGGAGCTTTATTATTATTATTATTATTATTATTATTATTATTATTATTATTATTATCATCATCATCATCATCTTTATTTATTTATTTATTTATTTATTTATTTATTTATTTATTTATTTATTTATTTATTTATTTATTTATTTATTTATTTATTTATTTATTTATTTATTTATTTATTTATTTATTTATTAGATTTGTATGTCGCCCCTCTCCGCAGACTCGGGGCGGCTCACGGCACTGATAAAACAATATACAATAGCAAATCTAATATTAAAGTCTAATAAAATCTAATATTAAAGCGTTCCTGCTGAGTCCTTGATTGGGCTGCAGATTGCTGATGGATTGTTTGTCTGAGCTGCTAGTTCCTCCATTGGGGGTGTGTGTGTTATTGTTTATTGCTTTAGGTTTCAAGAAGTAAAACAGTAAACATATCCAGGAATGATTAAGTAAAACCAGGAATCGAACAGTAGATGACAGCCAAATTCGGAAACTGACAAGAAGAAAACAATACCCCCGCCAACACTGACAGGCTGCCTGGTCACGATCAATGTTCTTATGTTCTTAATGTTCTGTCTCGTTTTTTTTCATTGTGGGCGGAAAAGTATAGTGTCGACAGCAACCTCCCGACCGCCGTGCTTGTCTTGCGCAAGCCCCTCACCTCCACCGCCTCCTCTTCCACCACCCTGCTGCCTGAGCCCGCTTACAAGGTGCTGGTGGAAGATCCGGTGTGACTTTTGCAAAAGGTAGGCAATCAGGAAAGACTTAATGAACTCAATCTGTGTAGTCTGGAGGACAGAAGGGAAAGGGGGGACATGATCGAAACATTTAAATATATTAAAGGGTTAAATAAGGTCCAGGAGGGAAGTGTTTTTAATAGGAAAGTGAACACAAGAACAAGGGGACACAATCTGAAGTTAGTTGGGGGAAAGATCAAAAGCAACATGAGAAAATATTATTTTACTGAAAGAGTAGTAGATCCTTGGAACAAACTTCCAGCAGACGTGGTAGATAAATCCACACTAACTGAATTTAAACATGCCTGGGATAAACATATATCCATCCTAAGATAAAATAGAGAAAATAGTATAAGGGCAGACTAGATGGACCACGAGGTCTTTTTCTGCCGTCAGACTTCTATGTTCCTATGTTTCTACCTGCTTTTGCAAAAGGTAGGTGATCGGCTCCTGCGCAGGGTTGAAAAACCCTGTGCTGAAGGCCGTTGCTAAGTGCGCCATGGTGCACTGCGCACCTTAGAGGGAACGTTGGTCATGATGCGCAGAACATGGGAGCGGGCAAGAATGTGCAAAACACGGAAGGGGGCAAGAAGGGGGGAGGTCCATTGGCACCACCTACAGGTTTCCAGGCGCTCCTCCAGGAAAGAGATCTGCTCACTGAGGGAATCTATTCGGTCCAGTTGCTGGATCACATGGACCAATATACTGATGGGTTCTGCCCCAGGCCCCTCTCCGGTATTAGGCAGTTCCAGCTTGAGAAACGGTGTCAAAACGAGCTGGAACTTCTGTTGAAAAAAGGAGAAGCATCTTAATACAGAAAATTAACTAACTGTAGTTCATAAAATTATCTGGAACAATGTCCAACCTGCCCATGAACATTTCAGCTTCAACTGCAACAACTCACAAGTGCACAATAGATTCAAACTCAATGTAAACTGCTCGAAACTTGACTGCAGAAAATACGACTTCAGGAACAATCAATGCCTGGAATGCAATTCCTGACTTTGTGGTTTCTTCCCAACCCCAAAATTTTAACCTTAGACTATCTACTGTCAACCTCTCCGCATTCCTAAGAGGCGTGCATAAGCGCATCACTATGGCTACCAATTCAATTCAATTCAATTTATTAGATTTGTATGCCGCCCCTCTCCGAAGACTCGGGGCGGCCACCCCCCCTGTCCTACTGTCCTATTGTCCAAATTTACCTGTGCTTACTTTATTTAGGCCTATACCTGCTATCTTGTACATGTTTGAGAAACAAACAAACAAAATCTTTAAAGTGAATACAGAAAGAAAACCAGAGACTTTTCCTTCAGGTTTCATGGGACAAGAGTTGGGGGGAATGGAGGCAATTAGGAACTCCGATGTTATGTATCTTGACGCCCAGAAGGTCACATCAATTCCCACAATGGATGAATAGCCACAAAAACTGATTAGTTAGCAGAGATGGCTAAATCGACCGCTATGATTAAAGGAAAAAAAAAACAAATATTTTTATTTCTACTTGGAAACCACTTCTGGACTTTGTGATTGAGGTGGGAAAAAATGAAACTTTGATTTTGGGTTTTACTGATTAGATAGATCTGTTATGATAGAAATGGCTAGTTTCCATTATTGCAAAAAGTAAAAAGTTGAGAGTAGATCTTGATGCCTTATTTTACTGCACCAAAGGAGTCAGAAGTTAATGTCTTTTTATTATTTTGTCTTTTTCCCTTGCTTTCCCCCACTATCTACTTCCCCTTTTCCTTTCTTCATTTCCCTAATACAGTGGTACCTCGTGATACGAACCCCTCATCATACGAACTTTACGAGATACGAACCCGGGGTTCGGAAATTTTTTGCATCTTCTGCCAAACTTTGTCTGTCTTACGAACCCGCTGCCTGAATGCCGAACCCGGAAGTTCGGCAAAAGTTTGGGTTCGGGTGGCCGCCGAGAAGCCCTGCCACCCAGCTCTCACCTTTTGAAACAGTCGGGGGGCTTCTCGGCGTCCTCCCAAACCTAAACGCCATACCCAAACTTTTGCCAAACTTCCAGGTTCGGCGTTCGGGAGGTCGCTGAGAATCCCCTCCGCCTGGTTGTTGCCTTTTGAAACAGTCGGGGGGCTTCTCGGCATTCTCCTGAACACCAAACCCGGGAGTTCGGCAAAAGTTCAGAGTCAGCGTTCGGGTTCAGGAGGACGTTGAGAAGCCCCGCCACCCGGCTGTCAGCTTTGCAAAAGAGCCATGGAGCTGTCGGGCCGGTCGGGAGGCTCAAACGGAGGTGAGGAATCCCAATAGGGAATTCCATGGGCGGAGCTTTGACGTCACGAAGACGTCCTTCCTGCAGTCCACGTTTCGGCCGGCCAGGAAGGACATCTTCATGCACACACTTAACTAAAATGCAACTAATAAAGCCACAAAACCTAATAAGAACATTCCCAACCTCTCCAATGTCCTCCCTTCTTGCTGATCCCCAGAACAAGGATGTTTCAATCTGCCGAATCAAAGAGGAAAGTCTTTAACGCCTTGTGGAAGCAGAGAAAATTCTCCTCTACCCGAAGCTCTAAGGTAAGACAGAAAGCTTCCTGAAGCCCTGGAGTGTGAAAAACAGCACCATGGGCAAACCGGAAGTCTGTTTTTCTGAACTCCTAGTTTGCCCACTGGGCCATTTTTTGCACTCTGGGGCTTCAGGGATGCTTCCTTGAAGTCTCCAAAAGGCGAAACGGATGCCCTCTGATATGTCTGGCATGCCCTCCAATATGGTTCAGCACATGCACCATAGGTTCACCATCACGGGCGTAGAACTTTATTTTCTAAGTCAAGCCCTTCATCTTAATTACTGAGTGAAATTTTCTCCCCAAGTTCTGCCTGAGGACCCTATGGATTTACGTTGCTTCGTTGCAGTGGAACGCCACCGTTCAGACAACCAGCACCTCCATTCCTAACCCTGGTTGCTAAGAAGGAGACTCACTTCTTCCAAAGCCGCCAACTTGCTTCTCAGCTCTCCGACTTCATCTGGAATGGGAAGGCTGTCACTTCCTGCTGCACAAATGCAACAACAAAACAGGAAAAAGAAACACACCACATTGGTAAGAACCTGGTTAAGGACAGACGTTGCAACAATTCCAAGAAGGTTGTGTTTGTTGTTATTCTAGGACAGGGGTCCCCCAAACTTGGCAACTTTAAAGACTTGTGGACTTCAACTCCCAGCATAAGCTGTCTGGAGAATTCTGGGAGTTGAAGTCCACAAATCTATAAAGTTGGCAATTATGAAGGCTTCTGTTGTAAGATGTAAGAGGCTCCTGAAAGTCTGTCCAAGTTTCTCTTGGTCCCTTTACACAGTAGGAGGATCAGACTCTCGAGTTTCTTTCTTGTACTTTCTTCTCTCTGTCCACGTTCCACCTCCGTCCGTCCCCCCCCTCGACGTCTCTCTCCCTTTCTCCAAGCCAGACCTGCATTCCTTCCCAACGGCTACCCAAACAACTCAGGAGGATGACTGAGGCCAATTGTTCCCAGTTACAGCCAAGAAACAACTCGACGGGTCTAAAAAAGCCATCAGGAATCTCACTCGACTGAAGTAGACGTAGTCCTTGAATTACAACAGTTTAGTGATTGTTCAAAGTTACACCACTGAAAAAACGTGAGACGTAGTGCCATTGTTTCACACTTATGACCCAGAGTCAAGTGATCGAAATTCAGATGTTTGGCAACAGGGTTCATATTTATGACGGTCGCAATGTCCTGCGGTCACGTGATTTGCTTTTGTGACCTTCGGATGACCAAAGTCAGTGGGGGTGGGGGACTGTGTTTTCACTTAATTTCCTTAACGACTCAGCTTCTGTGCATGCTCAGGAGAAAAAATAAATTTAAAAAATCTCCCCCCACCCCAAAATCTTTTTTTTTTGTAAAAAAAAGATGGCGGTGCCCACTGATCAGGATCGACTGCACCAGGTCGGTGACATCATCGTGACATCACCAGCGGGTCGATACCAGTCCGAACCTGGAGGAACCCACCCTTGCCTGGTGAAATGGGCAGAAGTTTTATTGGCTGCGATTCCGTTCTATCTGGCACCCTCCTTATCCAGCTGGGATTGCAAATGCCACCAATTGCACCAAGTCCATCTGGCACGGAACTGAGATGTCAGGCTGGAAGCAGGCAAACCTGGGTTCAAGACCACCCACAACCACAGAAGCCCACCTAGTGACTTAAACCATTTGCTGTCTCTTTCTCTCTCTCTGGCCTACCTTGCAAGCTTAGTTTTGGGTGGAGCACTATATCTTGAATCCGGGAGGAGAAGTGATTAAAAACCAACCACACCACAACCCAAATCTTCTCCTCTTGGTCTGCCAGGGGCTAAATCGCGCTTCTTTCTTTCTGTGCATCGAAAGCTCGCGGCGACACGTGGCTCCACTCGTCCTCTTCGGTGTAAAGGCTGCCCCTCCGCGCATTATTACTCACGGTACGAGTTTGAAGTGGCACAGCGCGTACCAAAAGTAATAATGAGCCGTGGTCAGCCTGGGCTGGTAGTCTCCTCTTCCTGCTTGGCGTGCGATGTAGAGAAGGCAGGCAGGACGCCCTGGAGAATAACCTTGCGGTGCTTCAGGAAGGTGTGTGCAGAATTAAAAGTGATGTTTTGGAGCTCCAGGGCAGTCATGTTGGGTCAGGATTAGTGATGAACAAACCCAATGGTGTTCGGGTTTGGCAAGTTCGGCCGAATTTTACGCAAAATTCGGCCGAATCCAAACCGAACCCGAACTCAAACTCAAACCCGAACGGGGAATCCCTCCCATGAAGAGATTCCGGGGGCGGAGCTTTGACGTCACCAGCAGGTTGCTAAGGATGCCAAGGTGATCTCTTCCTGGATTCCATGGAAACATTGTTATTTTTACGAAAAAGGACACCACAGCGCCGCTGCAAGCAAAGGGCGGTCCTTTCACGTAAAAATAAACATGTTTATTTTTACGTGAAATGACCGCCCTTTGCTTGCAGCGCCGCTGTGGCGTCCTTTCACGTAAAAATAACAATATTTATTTTTACGTGAAGACCTCCCTTTGAAGAGGGAGAATCCCTCCCATGAAGAGATTCTGGGGGTGGAGCTTTGATGTCACCGGCAGGTTGCTAAGGACGCCAAGGTGATCACTTCCTGGATTCCATGGAATCCAGGAAGTGATCACCTTGGCGTCCTTAGCAACCTGCCGGTGACGTCAAAGCTCCAAACGCCGAACACGACCCCGAACTTTGTCCGAAGTTTGGAAAAATTTCGGGTTCGTGTTCGACACACCGAACACCGCAAAATTCAGTACGGACCCGAATTGTGTGGGTTCAGTTTGCCAATCACTAGTCAGGATTAGGGGCCAGGTAATCTTGGGTGCACTGGACACATTAATGTACCCGTAGTCTAACTGTGAAAGTCTGAGTTCTCCCACAAGTCAGCACGTAGCATCTGAGAACATGTTGGGAGAAACGAGACACCCTGCATTGTTTGGAACCGACAAGAAGCAGAGCAGCCTCTTTGAAGACCAGGTGAGTCCACACAACACAGAGGGGGTTGAAGCATCTAGAGCAGTGATGGCGAACCTATGGCATAGGTGACACAGGTGGCACATGGAGCCATATCTGCTGGTATGCGAGCTGTTGCCCTAGCTCAGCTCCAACGCGCATGTTTGTGCCGGCCAGCTTATTTTTGGCTCGTACCTGGAAATAGAGGAATTTTATGACATTGAGAATATAATGCATTTTTGGCATAATGCATATCTTTATTTTATTTTTCTTTAATAAATACATAGTGAACATATGACCCAACTAAGAATTTACCTTAGTTCACTTGTGCATTTAAGTATTAAGTTGTGGTAGCTTCAGACCTGAAAGCTTTCAAGAAGAGACTGGACTGCCATTTGTCGGAAATGGTGTAGGGTCTCCTACTTGAGCAGGGGGTTGGACTAGATGACCTACAAGGTCCCTTCCAACTCTGTTAATCTGTAACTGTATCTGTACCTCTAGCTTTGCTTAGCCAAAAGAAGCCAGCCAAGTCACCAGATACGAAGGTGGCCAGCAGGAGAACCCAGGAGAGAAGGAGAAATTCCATGCAATACTTCAAAATCAACGGTTGGCCTCTGCATTTCCTCATGAGCAAATTGAATAGATTAGGGAAGATTATCACACTGAGTTCGATAGTGGAAGATATATGGAATTAGGGAAAATATATAGATTAGGGAAATATATAGATTAGGGAAGATTATTGCACTGCATTTAGCAGTGAAAATAATTAGAATAGGGAAGACTATTGCACTGATATGACAGTGACATATAGATTAGGGAAGATAATTACACTGGGATTGGCAGTGGAATTTATAGATAAGGGAAGACTATCACACTAAGAAAGGCAGTGGAAAATATCTAGATTAGGGAAGAATATTAATACACTGGTTTTTTCTAATGGAAGATACTTTTCGCAAAAAATAATGGAACAATATGATTTATATTGATTTTGATTTGTTAAAGCAGAAATGATATACTGATATAATGAAAGAAATGAAAGAAATGAATTGAGTAGGAAATGCATTTTAAAATTTCTAACAACCCTTCCTCCTATGTATATTGACATTGTTATAATTAGATTAAGATACAATATGAATAGTGTTTCTTTTTTTCTTTTTTCTTTTCTTTCCTTCCTGGGTTTTAAAGAGAAGTAAATTTGGATATTTCTTTTCTTAAGGGCAGCTATGATAAAATGAGGGTTTTAAAATAAAAGCAGGAATGAGTTTAGTAAGACAAGGAAGCTCTGATCTCTGATCTCACCTGGGGTGGGAGGCACTTTCAGAGCCCGGCAAGTTTGCCCATCTGTCTGGAGCTCGTACCCTGGATGGCAAGCGCAGCGGTAACTTCCGGCCGTGTTGACGCAAAGCTGGCTACAGCCATGGTTCCCGGTGGTACACTCATCCACATCTGAAGGCAGAGGAGGAAGCTGTGAGCCAAGGAGACCCCTTCCTGGCAGAAGCAACCTCTTCCCCAGGCCTGGTTAAACAGTTTCTTGTTGCGCCCATTTACAACAATACATTTTAATAATAATTGTGCATCAACGATGGAGAAGAGAAGGGGGAGGAATAACAGACATGTGATCTGACTAAGCAAGATACAGAATATTATTTATTTATTCGATTTTTATGCCGCCCTTCTCCTTAGACTCAGGGCGGCTTACAACATGTTAGCCATAGCACTTTTTAACAGAGCCAGCCTATTGCCCTCACAATCCGGGTCCTCATTTGACCCACCTCGGAAGGATGGAAGGCTGAGTCCACCTTGAGATGGTGATGAGATTTGAACCGCTGACCTACAGAACTAGAGTCAGCTTTCAGTGATTTGCAAAAAAAATTGCCAAAATCTCATGCAGCTGCGTGGCAGTTTTGATATGTTTCAAGGTATATGTATTGATGTATATATGGCAACTGTGGAGAAAAAATTAAAAAAAAACCTTTTCCATTCCATTCCCTTCCATTCTATATTCTATTCTACATTCTATTCTATATCCTATCCTATCCTATCCTTTCTGATTCGATTCCATTCAAAAATTTTATTCTATATTCTATAGAATGTTTTTAATATTAGATTTGTTACACTGTCTACGGAGAGGGGCGGCATACAAATCTAATATATTATTATTATTATTATTATTATTATTATTATTATTATTATTATTACTATTACTATTATTATTATATTCTATATTCTATATTCTATATTCTATATTCTATATTCTATATATTGTATATTCTATCCTATCCTTTCCTATTTGATTCAATTCAATTCGATTCGATTCCATTCCATATCCTATTCTATCCTATCCTATCCCATTCCATTCTATTTATTCTGTTCTGTTCTGTTCCACTCTACTCTACTCTTTATTCTTTATTCTACTCTACTCTACTCTATTTTATATTCATAAACATAGAAGACTGATAGCAGAAAAAGACCTCATGGTCCATCTAGTCTGCCCTTATACTATTTCCTGTATTTTTATCTTAGGATGGATATATGTTTATCCCAGGCATATTTAAATTCAGTGACTGTGGATTTACCAACCACGTCTGCTGGAAGTTTGTTCCAAGGAACAAACTTCCTTATTCAACTCCTATTCCTATTATTCCTCCTCCTACTCTATTCTAAATAGATTTGACCATTGCACAGCAGAGACAAAAGAAGAGGTGGACCACTCAAGTCAGTTGAGAAGGGGGGCATAGAAGTCAAACCAACAAACCAACAAACAAGTGGGAAAATTTATATATCAAGTAAAATAGTGTTTGAGCAAACAAAATGGCCCTTGTTCAAGTTCTTTGCTTCCCAATAAACAAACTAACAAACATTGGTTTCTCGTGATGTGCGCCAGTCTTGCTGGTTCCAGCCACAGGCCAGTTTACCTGACAACCGAGACCCAAGTGGGTGCAGAAACTGGCGCCTCGCTCACTTCCTTCCTGTTAGAAGTCCATTTGCATTTAATCTGAGGTTTCGGAGCACGGCCCCTTCCCAAATGCTAACGGTCAGGCTGTGCTGCAGTTTCTCCTGAAGAGGAAACACCTGGTGCCCCCCAAAGACTTTTACCTGTCTGGCAGCACCTCCCGGTCCATCCAAGGCAGGCACAGTCATTTCGGAGGGAACATTTCCGGCTGGGCTGGCACGGTGGGCGGCAAATAGCAGCTGCGGTGAGACCAAACATACCAGTTACGTTCGCATCCTCTCTTTCCTGCAGACTGGTTGCTCGTAAACTAGACAATGTGTGGGCTGGTTTCATACAAGTCCAGATGGAAACTCAGGGACCAGAAGCCAAAAAACGAAGAGAAGGCGGGCGGAACCCCACTCCCATCCAGACAGGTGGAAGTAGGAAGATCCAAACCCAGGCGCGATCTGTAACCAGAACAGAGTTGCTGGGCAGGACCAATCCAGGGTGAATGAATGAATGAATGAATGAATGAATGAATTCATTCATTCATTCATTCATTCATTCATTCATTCGACTTCTATGCCACCCAATCCCAAAGGACTCAGGGCGGTTTACAACATACAGTGGTACCTCGAGATACGAGTTTAATTCGTTCCGGACCTGGGCTCTTAAGTCGAGCAGCTCTTATCTCAAACGACTTTTCCCCATAGGAATTAATGTAAATAATTTTAATTGGTTCCAGCCCTCAAAAAACTCACAAAGTTAGTCTAAATTATGCAGAAAGACATGTTTTTAATGAAGAAATGTACATGTACATATAAATGAATAATGAAGTTTCTTTCACTTAACTTGTAAACTTTCTTAAACTTTTAAATTTACATATGTTCAACTTCTCTGCCACCCAATCCTGTAGGACAGAGGTCCCCAACCCTTTTTGCACCAGGGACCGGCTTTAAGCGATCAAGAGAGGAATGGGTGAATGAATGGACGGAGGGTGGGAAGGAAGGAAGGAAAGAGGGAAGGGACAGGAACAGAGGAAGGAAGCAAGGAAACTTATGAAAGGGGAGAGTAAGAGAGGAATGAGTGAAGGGAGGGAGGGAGGGAAGAAGGTGGGAAGGAGAAAGAAAAGAAGAAATAGAGGAAGGGAAGGTAAAAGAGAGAAAGAAAAAGAGCAAGAAAGAAAGCTGCAAGCACCCCCCCGAGCCCCCCAGGCCGGCTGCAACCTTTTAAAACACGCGCGCCGCTTCGCAGCTGTCTCCTGAAGCCGAACGCGGAAGTTAGCGTTTGGCTTCAGGAGACAGCTCCTTGGCGCTTGTATCTCGAATTTGGGCTTGTAAGTAGAACAAAAATATCTCTCCCCTCCCAGCTCTTATCTCGAGTTGCTCTTAAGTAGAGCAGCTCTTATGTCGGGGTTCCACTGTAATAACAATACAAAAAGATACAGCAATAAAAAAGAAGTCGGATATAAGCTCTAAAAACCTAACCCCGATAAAACCCATTTATATAAAAACCAATCAAATCTTATGCATGCACACCATTCATAAAATAAAATTTGGCCATGAAAGATGGACAATTCACAGCCCCCAGGCCTGCTTACAAAGCCAGGTCTTCGTGGCCTTGCGGAAGGCCAGCAGGGTGGGAGCAGTACGGACATCGGGGGGTAGTTGGTTCCATAGAGCCGGGGCAGCCACAGAGAAGGTCCTGCCCTGCGGTCCCACCAACCTACATTGTTTAGTCGACGGGACTTGTAGGAGGCCAACTTAACAGTTAACAGTTAAGGAGGCCAACTTAACAGTTTATGAAGTTAACATGGTTGAAAAGTTCTCCCAAAGGTGCTTTTTTCAGGAGGCAATGGGATTTTCTTGGGTTTTTTTTTATTTTGAAGACGTTTCACTTCTCATTCAAGAAGCTTCTTCAACTCTGACAGGATAGTGGGGATTTTCAGAAGAAAATTGCATCCTACAGGAACCAGAAGCACCACTGAGGTGACCCTGGGGACACAAGGACACAGAATCCCTAGGGCCATGAGAGCAAACCTATGTCACGAGGGCCACAGGTGGCATTGGCCTTCCCGTCGACTAAACAATGTCATCTGGTGGGACCCAGGGGAAGAGCCTTCTCTGTGGTGGCCCCGGCCCACTGGAATCAACTCCCTCCGCAGATTCGAACTGCCCCCATCCTCTTCGCCTTCCGCAAGACTCTGAAGACCTATCTATGTCGCCAGGCATGGGGAAATTGATGTATCCCCTTTTTGGCTAGTAAGATTTATGTGTGGTTATGAGAGGGTAGTATTGACTGTTTTTAAATGATAGTGAGTTTTTAGCTATAGTTTTTAATTATTGGATTTGTACTGCAATGTTTATTGTTGTTATAAGCCACTTTGACTCTTCGGAGAGGGGCGGCATACAAATCTAATAAATTATTATTATTATTATTATTATTATTATTATTATTATTATTATTATTAAAATTGTTATTTTAAACTTTAATATTAGATTTGTTACTGTATATTGTTTTTATCATTGCTGTGAGCTGCCCCGAGTCTGCGTAGAGGGGCGGCATACAAATCTAATAAATAATAATAATAATAATAATAATAATAATAATAATTATTATTATTATTATTATTGCCACTTAAGGGCTGGGGGAAAAAAAGCTTCAAAAAAGCTATATTTGGAGTATAAGACACACCCAAATTTTCAGCCTCTTTTACGGCAGGAAAGGTGCATCTTATACTCTGAAAATTATGGTATATAAAACCCTCACCAATTAAACCACCGCCAAGAGCCCAAAGGGATTTTTGCTTAAAGCTTCAACATAAAGAAATGGTACCAGTGGATATCTAGAATACGAAGTAATCCAAAAGCTGTCTGAGTTCAAATCTACTGATATACCCATACAATCATTGGGAAAAACGAACTCTATCTTAACTTTAATTCTCACAGACTTTACTCTTCTCATTTCCTATTTTCACCGCTCAATAAGAATGTCAAGTCATTAAATTCAATGTTTGCTGTTGAAGCAGACAATCCTTTTCCTACCTCACCTCCTCCTTAGATTTGTTAAGTTATATATAGTAAAGATAATAAATATGGTCACTGGAATGTAAACTAAGAATGAAACATGAATAGAATTATTGTAATAATATTATTTAATACATAATAACGATATATATATATTAAGGAATATAATGGACCTCTGTAACTCTCTGCAAATTTTACCTTTAAACTCATTATACTTGTACTCTCCTTTCCTCTCCCCCCTTTTGATTTTGTACTCCCTTCTCCCCCTTCCCTTTTTATAAAACTAATAAATTATATTTTAAAAAAAGAAAAGAAAAGAAAAGGTACCTGTGGAACATCCGAGCTGAGAGAAACCCTTTCCCCTTCTGCAAACATATTCCGGCTGGGAAATCTTCCGATAAATCTGGTGATGACCGACTTTATAGGTAGTTCTGCAAAACCACAGAACCCAAAATGTGAACTCGCTGGATTATTTTGAGAAGAAAAACAGATTGGGAAAGGCTGGCTCCCCCAGCCCCAAAATACTTAACTACATTGTATTACAGACTGCCTGACTCCTAACATCTTTTGAAGGTTTGCAATTAAGAATAATATTAGAATTAGAATAGAGCTGGAAGGGACCTTGGAGGTCTTCTAGTCCAGCCCCCTATTCAAGCAGGAGAACCTGCAGTATTTCAAATAAGTCACTGTCCGGTCTCTTCTTTAAAACCTCCAGTGATTGACCACCCACAACGTCGGGTGGCAAGCTGTTCCACTGGTTAATTGTCCCCACTGTTAGGAAGTTTGCCTTCAGTTGTGAATGCACCAACATTGGAGGCTTTTAAGAAGATGTTGGATAACCACTTGTCTGAAGTAGTGTAGGGCCTCCAAGGTTCCTTCCAACTCTGTTATATTTATTATTTGTTAGGTTTCTCCTAGGTTGCTTCTCTCCTTGATTAGTTTCCATCCATTGTTTCTTGTCCTCTGGCGCTTTGGAGAATAATTTGACCCCCTTCTTCTTTGGGGTAGCCCCTCAAATACTACAAATACTACAAATACTGCTCTCTAGTCACCCCAAATTCTCCTTTTCTTTAGACCAGCCAAACCCAAATCCTGCAGCTGTTCTTCAATATGGTTTTTTAGTCTCCAGGCCTCTGATCCTCTTAGTTGCTCTTCAAAGCAACATGCAAAGAAGGAATCGTTAACAACTCCAAAAACTACATACAAGGAAAAAAAGTTCTCCTTTCACAGGGTTATTCTTGTCGGGGAAAATAAGAAGGTATCCATGTTTCCCTCAGCTGTCTGTCATCTGCACCTCTATAACTGTCTGGTTTGGTGCTGCAACCCAACAGGACCGACACAGACTTCAGAGGAGAATCAGAACTGCAGAAAAAACAATTGCTGCCAACCTGCCTTCCATTGAGGACCTGTATACTGCACGAGTCAAAAAGAGGGTGGGGAAAATATTTATGGACCCGTCGCATCCTGGACACAAACTGTTTCAACTCCTACCCTCAAAACATCACTACAGAGGACTGCACACCAAGACAACTAGACACAAGAAGAGTTTTTTCCCGAACGCCATCACTCTACTAAACAAATAATTCCCTCAACACTGTCAGTCTTTTTACTAAATCTGCATTTCTATTCTACTAGTTTTTCTCATCATTCCTATCATCCTTTTCCTCCCACTTAAGACTGTATGACTGCAACTTGTTGCTCGTATCCTAAGATTTTTATTAATATTGATTGTTTCTTCATTGCTTATTTGACCCCTATGACAATCATTAAGTGTTGTACCACATGATTCTTGACAGAAAGCTTAGAACTATGACGCCTAAAACACGATTTAAGTATTGCCCACAAGATCAAATGCTGCAACGTCCTACCTGTCAATGACTACTTCAGCTTCAACCGCAACAACACAAGAGCACGCAACAGATTCAAACTTAATATTAACCGCTCCAAACTTGACTGTAAAAAATATGACTTTAACAACCGAGTTGTCGAAGCGTGGAACTCATTACCGGACTCAATAGTGTCAACCCTTAACCCCCAACATTTCTCCCTTAGACTATCCACGATTGACCTCTCCAGGTTCCTAAGAGGTCAGTAAGGGGCGCACATAAGCGCACTAGTGTGCCTTTCGGCCGCTGTCCAATTGTCTTTCCTTTTTCTCATATATCATACATATTTTCTTCCTTTCATATTTCTTCTCTATTTTTATATATTTTCTTTATATTTATATTACTACATGTCTATTCTCTTCTATATATATATTGTGTATTGGACAAAATAAATAAATAAATAAAAATAAATAAATAAATAAAATAAAATGTATCTTTTTCTTTTTTTGTACACGGAGAGCATCTGCACCAAGACAAATTCCTTGTGTGTCCAATCACACTTGGCCAATAAAATTCTATTCTATTCTATTCTATTCTATTCTATTCTTATGACTGCTATTGAGCAGAAACTTTCCATTGCAAAGCTAGACAGTTGCTAAGCGAATTTTGCTCCACGGCTACTACATTAGTAACATGGTTGTTACCGGGGCGGATTGCCAGTACTGCCGCTATTGGCGCACTATGCGCGCAGCTTCAGTTCTCTCTCTACCGGTGCACCGTCCTCTACCACAGTGTTTCCCAACCTTGGCAACTTGAAGCTATCTGGACTTCAACTCCCAGAATTCCCCAGCCAGCATTTGCTGGCTGGGGAATTCTGGGAGTTGAAGTCCAAATATCTTCAAGTTGCCAAGGTTGGGAAACACTGCTCTACCTACCGGTAGCAACCCACTACTGGTTGTTACTAGTTGGGAATTGAAATCCACCCGTCTTAAAGCTGACAATGTGGAGAAACCCTGAACTCTGGGGGAGGGGGAGGAGGGGGGAGATGACTGCAGAGAAAGACACCAGCAACTGTGGGTGCCCCGTCCTCTGCCCCACGGCCTTTTGATCAGCACCCAGTAGGGAATAAATCCAGGTGAAAAGGAGAATGCAAAATGAATGTCCCTTTCCACCTTGAGCCTCCCACACCCTGTAGCAGGGAGTTCCGGGGGTTCATTGCATGCCACTGAAGACACAACTCCCACTTCTAAACAACCTGCCGTGGATTGTAGATAGAACTTCGCCGAGGCCTTCACTGGCATGCAACAAACCTCTGGAACTCCCTGCCACAAGGTGTGGGAAGGTCAAGATAGAAGCCAGAAGATCCCCCCCAGTTACTCTCCTCTCTCTTGCCTGTATGTACTGCAGAGCCTGTTTCCCAGGCACAGGGTGAGGTAGGGCTGGTGGACTGGCTGGACACGGGAAGCGAGGTAAGACACGGTGTGGCTTCTCACCTCCACGGAGCATCCGCCACACCTGCGAGTGGGAAGCACAAAGAGGACAATGCAAGGTCAGCCCCATTGTTTAAAAGAAAAGTTGCCATTATTTTTCTATTGTTTACATTTGTCTAGTGCTTAATAAACATTGTCTGGGTTATTGGCTGTACTCGCACTTAACAACGAACTAAAGGTCGCCATCAGTGAACTGTTGGACAATATTACTCGGTTTGTCATGTAGATAGTTGAGTGGGGAATTTGTAGTGGGTGGGACATTTATTCTATTTTTTATTCTATTTTTAAATTTACCCATTCTGATTTTATGTATGGTGGGACTGGTCTCTGGGTGTCACACGACTTTCGTTGCCAATGACAATTCGTTGTTTTTGACAATGACAATAAATTATTATTATTATTATTATTATTATTATTATTATTATTATTATTATTATTATCATCTGCATCTGCTCATCTGGACAGATTACATTCTTATTCTTCATCCCTTTTCCCCCCAACCATTGGTAGAATAAGGTCCATGTTTGATCATATTCTATGCCTTGTTTCTGTTTAATCTTCAACGTGAGTCTGTCCGTTGCTGCACAAATACAGCATCTTCCTAATTATCTCGTGGTAAGGCAAGCAGATTGCAGGTTCCAGGATTGCAACCACATGATTAGAGGACACTGCAACATAGATAGAGGATCGGCAGTGGGTTGCTCCTGGTTTGGCCCAATTCTGCAAACCGGTAGCAATGAAGGCGCTGGATGGATGGATGGGTAGATGGACGGACGGATGGGTGGATGGACGGACGGACGGGTGGGTGGGTGGATGGATGGACGGACGGACACATGGACGGATGGAAGGGTGGGTGGATAATAGGTACATAGATGGATGATAGGTACTTAGACAGACAGATAGATAGATGGATGACGGATGGACATACGGACAGACAGACAGACAGATGGACGGAGGGACGGATGGATGGATGATAGGTACATAGATAGATGATATAGATAGATAGGTAGATAGATAGATAATGATGGATGATAGACAGACAGACAGGCAGATAGATAGCAAGCAATAGCACTTAGACTTATATACAAGTCTAATAAATAATAATAATAATAATAGTAATAATAATAGTAGTAGTAGTAGTAATAATAATAATAATAATAATAATAATAATAATACCGCTTCACAGTGCTTTACAGCCCTCTCTAAGCGGTTTATAGAATTAGCTCCTTGCCCCCAACAATCTGGGTCTCAATTTTACCCACCTCGGAAGGAGGGAAGATTGAATCAACCTTCAGCCTGCTGAGAATCGAACTGTCCAATTACAGGCAGCAGAAGCAGCCAGCAAAAGCAGCCTGCAGTACTGCATTCTAAGCGCTGCGCCACCATGGCTCCAGCAGCAGAAGAGGTGCCCATCTCCTGGGGTGGGTAGGTGCCCCCTTTGGACCGCCCATGCTTGCCTCCCCTGTTAGTTTTGCAAAAAGAAACCCCCGAAAGTGCTTGCTGCAATTTAACCAGCAGAGTCTCTTCACTAAGAGGGCAAGGACTCACCTGGCGCTTGAGAAATTCTCAACGCTGGTTGCTGCCAGGACCATGGCAAGTCCCATGGTCCACAGCCGGACCCCCCTTTGCATCCTTTCTCCTTTGCTGGGCCTTTTCGCTACTGCAACATCATCGCCTGAAGGACGGAGGGAGAATTCCCACGGGCGTCAGAGGCCGGTTCAGCAAGCTCGACTAAAAGCAGAATGAACAAAACAAATTGAATGGGGGAAAATAGGGGTTTTAGCTTTAATTTCATCAAATTATTATCAAAAAGTGGTTTTAAAAAAAAAAAAACCAAGCAATTAATCGTGTTTTTTTTTTGGAAACTTATCGGTCCATTTTCTCTTAATGTTTAACTTCAAGCGAACTGCACTTTGCAAATATTTACAATTTGGAGGGAATGTGAAGGGGTTGTGTAATTCCCAGGCATTTACGTGGGAATAATCTTGCCAAAAGGCAAGTTTTAATTTTGCACAATGATTCCCCCCCCCCCTCCTCGCCTGGCTTGAAATCCTTGAGTGCAAAAGGAGCCAAAAAAAACCAGGGGGGGGGGGGAAAAATCGGTAACCCAGAATGTTGTATTAGCAACAACGTTCATTGCGGATACAAATAGTGTCTCCATGTGAATCCTAAGATTTGGCTCATGACTGCACGTATAGGATCTCGGTGCCATCACAGGAAACCATGCATTAAAAGGATTTAAGCAAAAATGAGCAAAGACAGGCGTCGTTTTGCAGAAATCCAGACATTTCGCCCCCTCCGGCAAACGACTCCTGTTTTCACGGCAATTCTCACAACCCCCCTTTCCCCCTTCCCTGCTGAAAACTGAAGTCAAGAATGGAAGCGGGTTTTTGAACTGCCAGGATCGAACCCCAACTATTTGCAAACCCATTCTCAAGTAACAGCCACATACTTAAGCAATGAATCAATATATTCTAACAGGGGGCTTATTACACGCACCACACACACAAAAAGCACCAGTTTTTCTTAAATGAAACAATGCCATTCCAAACATCTGCAAGCTATTAGGAGCTGTAGCTAACAATAGCAAAGCGAAAGATAAGCAAGCCTTCGAATCTTTTCTGTTTGGTTTTGCTTGGAATCCTCAGCAATAATTCAACTCACCACGCATTTTATTTAAAATTAGACAAAATGCAGGCCCCAGAGAGAGAGGGGGGGGGGGGAAACAAGCTTTTTAAGAATGAGATCCCACGCAACTAGCCACTGCTGACCAATGAGCCAGAAAGAAAAGGGATTTTTTTGCAGCCAGAAATGTCTCATCAGGATCACGAGTCCACCCAGATCAATGAGCTGGCTTTTAACAGATGAACACAGTTGGAAGGGGCCTTGTAGGTCACCTAGTCTGACCCCCCACCCACCCACCCAAGCAGGAGACCCTACTACATCGTTTCTGGCTTCTACTGCTGTCCCAGAACGCAATTCAAGAAGGAATCCTGCGAATCCAGGCTTGGCAAAATTGTATCCTTTACCAGGAGAGGGAAGAATATTTTGTCAGGCAAGGTTGAAATGAGGGGTCCTTGGCATTTTCATCATTCATTTATTTATTTTATCAATAGCACTTACGCAGCCCTCTTAAAGCTGTTTTCAGAGTCAGCCTATTGCCCCCAATAATCTGGGTCTTCATTTATTTTAGAGAATTTATACAACCACCTACTCGCTCAAAGCGATTTGAGGCAGCTTACATACAAGGTGCGTTCCAAAAGTAATGTAATTTTTAAAAAAAAGTAATTTATTGAACAGATTTGCACAAACAGTTAAAATTCTTCAAAGTACTCACTTAACAACCAGGTTACTAACTTAATTCCTGCAGTGATTCACTTAACAACCACATTACTAACTTAATCCCTGCAGTGATTCACTTAACAACCACGTTACCAAACTTAAACCCTGCAGTGATTCACTTAACAACCACGTTACTAACTTAATCCCTGCAGTGATTCACCTAACAACCACGTTACTAACTTAATCCCTGCAGTGATTCACCTAACAAACACGTTACTAACTTAATTTCTGCAGTGATTCACTTAACAACCACATTACTAACTTAATCCCTGCAGTGATTCATCTAACAACCACATTACTAACTTAATCCCTGCAGTGATTCACTTAACAACCAGGTTACTAACTTAATCCCTGCAGTGATTCACTTAACAACCACATTACTAATTTAATCCCTGCAGTGATTCACTTAACAACCACACTACTAACTTAATCCCTGCAGTGATTCACTTAACAACCACATTACTAACTTAATCCCTGCAGTGATTCATTTAACTATGACAAGAAAAGCCGCAAAATGGGGTGAACAGCAGAAATATTGGGCTCAATTGTGGCTGTAAACTGGGGAATGCCTATACAGTTCACTTAATGACCGTTCAAAGTTACAATGGTACTGGGGGGGGGGAAGTAACGTGTGACCATTTTTCAAACTTTTGACTGTTGCAGTATCTCTAGGATCGTGCGATTTACATTCAGATGCTTAATGACGGATTCACATTTATGACAGTTTGACGGGTCCCAGGGTCACGTGATTTCCCCTTTTGTGACCTTCGGACACTTAACAAATGGGACACGAAAAGTCGTAAAACAGGGCAAGCCTCGCAACAGCAGAAATTTGGGGGCTCCATCAGGGCCGTAAGTCAGGGAAGACCCATAGTAAGAAAAATGCATCTCTGACTTTTTTCCTCACTTATTATAAATGTCCCTAAATGATCGACAGCCCAGTTCAGATCCATCTATCTATTCTGTCTGTCCGTCCGTCCGTCCGTCCATCCATCCATCCATCCATCCATCCATCCATCCATCCATCCATCCATCTATCTATGTACCACCGTCTGTCTGTCCATTCATCCATCCATGCATCCATCCATCCATCTATCTATGTATCTATAATCCATCCCTCCGTCCGTCCATGCATCCATCTATTTTTTAAAATTTGTTTATTTGTTTATTTATTTGTCAAACATGTATACGATAGTAGTATGTTGTATAAATATAATATAAGTAAAAGGTAAGGATAAAAGAGGACAAGAGGACAGTAGGACAGGGACGGTAGGCACGCTGGTGCGCTTATGCACGGTCCCTTACTTACAGACCTCTGAGAAACGGGGAAAAAATAGAAATTGCGCGGCTTTTGCGCATTTCCCGCCCTTCGGCAAATCGGGAGCCCCGGAGGCGCGGAATCGCCCAGCTCCAAAACCGGCCTCGGTTCGGGTAGCTCTTGAAGCGGACTTTCGGCCCAAAGAAATCCAAACTTTTTCCTCTCCCACGCTCGGCTCGCCTGCGCTTCTCCATCACCGTCACGAGACGGCGCCCCTCCTCGAGACCGCTTTTTAAATACATATATCGACTTTGCGAAACTCGGGTCCGGCGGGGACCCCCGTCCCTTTGAATGGGGGTGGTGGGCTTTCTCCTCCACCCCACTTCACAAGAAACCCCGACGCCCCCTCCCCTCCTGAAGGAATCTCCGGAGACGTCCCGCTCTTCCCGACTGCCCCCTCCCCACGGGCGTCCCATTGTCTCAGCATCCTCCTTCCCACCCTCGCCCCCTCCCTAAATTCACAGCCAGAGTTCCTGGCCATCAACGGGATACTTTCCACCGGCAGCCCCAGCACCACCATCTCCCTCCTCCCAGCCCCGACCCTTCCTTGCAAACCTGGTTTGCTAAGTTCCTGGGCTCTCCCTTCGCCCCGGAGGGAATTGAGGAGGGGGGTCGGCAGCGGCAAAGGCGAGCGCCGCCGGAGAGGGGAGGCTGCCTTGTCCCGCTCTGACCTCCCCGCTGCAGACGGCGGGGCTGGCCGGGAGGGGGAACTTTCTCCCCGACCTCCCTGCTGCGACCTCCCCCCCCCGGGGTCTCCTTTCTCTCTCCCCTCCCCCGTCCCCGGCTCCTGACCTCCAAGGATGCGCCCGGGGGAAGGTCGGTCCGCCTGCCCGATGGGTGCTGCTCCCAATTGCAAGAAGGAAGCGGGGTCTTCCCCCTTTTGTGTTTCCTTCCAGAGAGGGGAGAAAGTAACCCCCTCCCCCACGAATGTGGAGCCTTCCTGGGTGGGTGGAAGGGCAGGCGAGGCAGAATCGGGTCTCCCTGAATGCAGCACAGCCAGGAACGCAGCAGTAGAGGAGGGAGGCTTGGTAAAGTTGTTGGAAGGGGTCCTGGCTTCTCCACACCCCCCATCTCCAGCCTCATTTGGGGAAGGGGGCTCCAACTGCAAGCAGGCACTCCTCTCCCTCACCAGGACCCAAAGCCCCTTGGCTCTTCTGCCATTCCGGCAGGAAGGTTTCCTTGGGTTTCCTGGTGGTCTTCCATCCTAAGTTTGGCCGCTCTCCCATTTTTTCATAAAAACATTAAAGCTTGTTTAGGACTGCAGCTTAAAAGTGTACACACACACACACAGCCGAATTAGATAAATAAATAAATAAATAAATTCAGACACAATCTGAAGTTAGTTGGGGGAAAGATCAAAAGCAACATGAGAAAATATTATTTTACTGAAAGAGTAGTAGATCCTTGGAACAAACTTCCAGCAGACGTGGTAGATAAATCCACAGTAACTGAATTTAAACATGCCTGGGATAAACATATATCAATCCTAAGATAAAATACAAAAAATAGTATAAGGGCAGACTAGATGGATCATGAGGTCTTTTTCTGCCGTCAGTCTTCTATGTTTCTATGTTTCTAATAAATAATGTATAGTCTGGTGATTTGGAAATAGTTCAAGGCTACTCAGAGGTTTTTCTGATGTGGTTTTTTAAGGTCTTCAGGCATGTCCTTTAAACCAGTTTCCTTCAAATTTTGATTCAAGAAACTCCAGGATAACTCTTATTTATTTATTTTACTTATTTATTTTATTTATTTATTTGTCAAACAAGTATAGTATTATAGTACATATTAACATAACATAACATAAGTAGAACATAGTAATAGAAAGGATAATAAGACAGAAGGACAGGGACATTAGGCACAAAAGTACACTTATGCACACCCCTTAAGTAGATAAGACTCAGGTGGTTGCAGCATTGGGGGGGGGGATGCTAAGACACCCCTCCCCCACTGCAGTATGCAAAAATAGTGCATTCTCACTTTATTCCCCTCTTCTTCTTCTTCTGTATTCTTTAATTGAAGGATTTTTTTCTTTTCCTCTTTTGAAAAGGGAGATATCAACTATAGTATTAATTAACCTTGATGCTGGCAATAATTAATGGAATTACTATCCTAGTGCAATTAATAGCGATATCAATAGCATTAATGCTAGTGATAATAATAGTGATTACTAATTACTGTACTTGCTATCATCGTCCCCTCCTTTTTGCCCATGCTGGCTGGGGGATGATGGGAGAGGAGATTTATTTATTTATGTTTGTTTGTTTTGTCAAGTAGGTATTGGTGGTGTTCAAAGACATAACAATGTTTATAGACATGATACTAGTAAGAGAGAAACATGAGGACAGGGGAGGGAAGGCACTCTGGTGCACTTAATCATGCTTGTTGTAAGGAGGGTGGGTTAGAAATACAAAAAATAAAAATGCAACTCCTGGACAAATGAAGGTCTTTTAAATGGCCACCAGAGGAGATAAACTAATTTTAGGTCTTACCTATTTCTGGGTTGGTCATTTCATGATTAAACAGAACTTGTTCCTTTTCAGGTGTTTCGATTTCTTATTGCTATAGCAAAAACAAAGAAAAAACCACAGATAATCAGGTGTCCATTCAGCACATGAAGTCAACCTTGGAGGCCAATGTTGGTCTCTTGGTCTTGACCATCTTGAGATAGCTAAACGGATGCTGGTTGGCTTTTTCAGGTTTGTAAAGGCACTGGAGCAAAATAGTCTCTCTTGTTTTTTTTTGTTTTTTCCTTCCTCCCGCTCCTGCTTTGTCCATCTCAAGTTTTTTCTTTTTATTTATTTTTTGGGTATAATTTTTTTATTGTTTTCTACACCTTACAGAGATTCCAATTTACATACCTCAAATTAAAATATAGTACAGTACAATATTGTACTATACAAGGGGACACAATCTGAAGTTAGTTGGGGGAAAGATCAAAAGCAACATGAGGAAATAGTACTTTACTGAAAGAGTAGTAGATCCTTGGAACAAACTTCCAGCAGACGTGGTTGATAAATCCACAGTAACTGAATTTAAACATGCCTGGGATAAATATAGATCCATCCTAAGATAAAATACAGAAAATAGTATAAGGGCAGACTAGATGGATCATGAGGTCTTTTTCTGCCGTCAGTCTTCTATGTTTCTAATATCAAATGCCAAATTCTTAGTCATATTATTCAAATTTTTCTAATTATTTATCCAATTATTTCTGGTATATATATCATCCATCCTGTGCTACCTCCTTTCCAAATGCGATCATCCCGATTTTAGACAATGTTCTTCGCTTTCATTTATATTTAAAGTGCCATAGCTATCTAAATTTCTCTTGGCTATCTGCTATTTTTCCTAACTGTGCCATCATGCTTCAGTCTGTTTCTAGTATTTCCTTTTCTTTTCCGCTCTTCTTTTGTCTTTCCTTTTTTCTGCTATTCTTTTTTATTTTATTTCCTTCCTGGGCTTATAAAGAGACGTAAAATTGGATATTTTCTATTGTTAACGGCAGTTATGATAAAATGAGGGTTTTCTCAAATGAAAGTAGGAATGCGTGTGTCAACTCAGCTTTTTTATTCATTCATTCATTCATTTATTAGATTTGTATGCTGCCCCTCTCCGCAAACTCGGGGTGGCAATTCATGTTTGCAGTCTTTTAGAAAAACCAATAGCATAATTCTTGTCATTTTCTATAATCCTAATAATGGGTTGTTTTTGTTTTTGTTTTACTATCAACGTTGAAACTCAGGGCTTCCCTCTAAAGCAGTGCTTCTCAATTATTTTCTGTTATGCCCCCCCCCAGGAAGAAGTAAACATTTCATGCCCCCCCCAAACTCTCCCCTGGGACGATTGTTTGCAATATTTTGCACGTTTTTGCTGAAAAAACTTAACCAGCTTATCAGCATAATTGGGGAAGAATATGTTTAAGTGACTCCTTAATTTATTTGGCTTCATTCTGTCCACTGCCAACATTTTTAGATACAGTAAACATACCGACCTTTCCTCATCTCCCACCGTAGTCACAGTGAAGCCAAGTGCTACATATTTCATCATATTTCCTCATTTTAGCTTTGGGGAGACTTACGTTTGTCTCTTTATCTCCGTCTCTCTCCTCCTTTCTTTTCATCCCTGTTCAATATTTTTCCATGGTGTCTCTTAAGGGTTTGTTATCTGCACTTCATATCTCCTGCTGTGTGCTATTGTTCAATGCAAACAACCTCCTACTCCCTGGTGCAAAAAAAGAGCACATTCCCTGGGGGGGTCATGCACCCCCCTGGCATCGCTTTGTGCCCCCCTGGGGGGGGGCGCCCCACTATTTGAGAAGCACTGCTCTAAAGTAAGCTAAAGACAGCACGTTCCATCAGAAACAAAAGTAACTGGGAATAATACAAATCACATCCTTCTCATTTATTAAGCCAAAAAGTAAGACAAACGTTCTCAGGGGAAAAAAATGGGAGCAAGGGGGGAAAAAAGTTAGTGACACTTTAGCATGTGGTCCCCTTTTCATTTTTCATGCCACACAGAATCCTTTGGGATCGGGGTGGATTTGAAATAACTTTGGAGACTGTTGGCAATTTGCTAAGATTTTAGGCTGCTGGGTTTAAGGGGAGAAATGTGAGAGAAAAGAGAGAAGCCCCCTGAAAGAAAAAGGGTGGGAATTCCATCCATTGCTCAAAGGACAATTCCCAACAATTAAACCCGTAACTGCATCAAATCCATTCATCCTGAAACAAAGCCAAGCAAAATCTCAGAAGTGAAATAATAAAAATAAAAATAATAGTAATAGTAATAGTAATAATAATAGTAATAATAATAATAATAATAATAATAATAATAATAATAATAATAATAATATAGAAACATAGAAACATAGAAGATTGACGGCAGAAAAAGACCTCCTGGTCCATCTAGTCTGCCCTTATACTATTTCCTGTATTTTATCTTAGGATGGATCTGTGTTTATCCCAGGCATGTTTAAATTCAGTTACTGTGGATTTATCAACCACGTCTGCTAGGAGTTTGTTCCAAGCATCTACTACTCTTTCAGTAAAATAATATTTTCTCACATTGCTTCTGATCTTTCTCCCAACTAACCTCAGATTGTGCCCCCTTGTTCTTGGGTTCACTTTCCTATTAAAAACACTTCCCTCCAGAATCTTATTTAACCCTTTAACATATTTAAATGTTTCGATCGTGCCCCCGTTTCCCTTCTGTCCTCCAGACTAGACAGATGGAGTTCATGAAGTCTTTCCTGATAAGTTTTATGCTTAAGACCTTCCACCATTTTTGTAGCCCGTTCTTAGGACCCGTTCAATTTGATCCATATTTTTTTTTTGTAGGTGAGGTCTCCAGAACTGAACACAGTATTCCAAATGGGGTCTCACCAGCGCTCTATACATCAGGATCACCATCTCCCTCTTCCTGCTTGTTATACCTCTAGCTATGCAGCCAAGCATTCTATTTGCTTTCCCTACCGCCTGACCGCAGATGCTGTACAAAAACAAAGGAAGCCTTTACAATGGGGTCTTGCCTCCCCTTCTCAGCGAGTAAAAGGAATCGGATGTGTAAGTGCAAGAAAAGGAATATGTAAATATGCAAAAAGTGAGCAAAGCAAATATTTGACCTCTCCCGATTCCTAAGAGGTCAGTAAGGGAATAAGTGCACCAGAGTGCCTTCCATCCCTGATCCTAATGTTTCCCTTTTACTAGTGCCATGTATATAAATATTATATCTCTGTATACCGCCAATACGTACGTGACAAAACGAATAAATAAAATGAAATAACATTTGATGTAGAATCTCCTGCTCGGGCAGGGGTTGAACTAGATGACCTCCAAGGTCCCTTCCAATCTGTTTTTTTAAAAATCTGTTAAACCATCAAGTCCCCAAAGGTGGGTTGAGACACAAATGGCTGATCTTAGGCACAGGGGAAAAAATTCCCAGCCATTGTATAGCACAGAGTTTCTCTGGCCACACCTGGAAATGCTTCAAGGCAGTTGAGAAGAGTCTACGGTGGCAGCCGCCAAGCCATCGGGAGCCCCCCTTGATGGAGCTGTTGGGGCCCTCGCCTGTCCTCAGGTGTCCCCAGAATTTGGAGGGACTGGAAAGTAGATCCAGATCTCCCAAAAGCCCCGGAGCCCAGACGGGGCCTCCATTCATAGATGGCTTTGAGGTTTATATTTATTTATTACAGTTGAAAGGGACCTTGCAGGTCATCAAGTCCAACCCCCTGCTTAAGCAGGAAATCCTACAGCACCCCAGCCAAATGACAGTCCGATCTCCTCTTGAAAATGTCCAAAGTTGGGGAGTTCACAAGGTTGGCCAGCTTTGTTTACTGGGTCCCTTTAGGACTCGGGACATGGCATGAAGCTGAAAGAGAGGCTCACTTTGAAACCAGGAGGAGCCTTTTGGGCCAAGTCAGTCCTGGTCTTCCCAAAGAACGTGGGCCGTTTCCGTTCCTTGGCTTGATGTACACCCTGGTTGGGTTCAAGCATCTCACTGCTGTCCCTCTTGCCTTCACTCTGCCTTGGATAAATCCAGTTTAGGAAGGAGGCCCTGTGAAAAGCTCAGCCCCGGCCTCTGGGCGCCCCAAGGTCTTTCTTATGTTCTAACCCGAATACCAGATTCACACAACAGATCAACCCAGCCAAAGATTTCGATGAGAACCCAACTACTAGGCAAAAAAAAGTGTGTTCCGAGGAAAGCTCATGACCTGAAACCTTTGATAGGTTCACACCACACTCAAAACAGGTAAAGGAGGAGCAACTGAGTGGACATAAGCCTGCTCAATTCAGGGATTCTCTCCCTCCCTCTCTTCCTCTCCCTCCTTCTCTCTCTCTCTTCTTCTCTCTCTCATTCCCTCCCTCCCTCTCCCTCTCTTCCTCTTTCTCTCTCTCCCCTCGGTCTTTCTCTCTCCTCCTCTCTCCTTCCCTCTCCCCTTCTCTCTTTCCCTCCCTCCCTCTCCCTTTCTTCCTCTCCCTCTTTCTCTCTCTCTTCTTCTTCTCTCTCTCTCATTCCCTCCCTCCCTCTTCCTCTCTTCCTCTTTCTCTCTCGCCCCTCGGTCTCTCTCTCTCTTCCTCTCTCCCTCCCTTGCCCTTTCTCTCTTCCTCTCCCTCCCTCCTCCTCTCTCCCTCCTCTCTCTCTTTCCCTCCCTCCATCTCTCTCCCTCCTTCTCTCTCTCCTTTTCCTTTTTTCCTTCCCTCCCCCTCCCTCCCTCTCCCCCTCTCCCCCTCTCTCCCTCTTTCTCTTTCTCTCCTTCTCCCTCCCTCCCTCCTTCTCTCTCTCTCTTTCCCTCCCTCCCTCCCTTCCTCTCCCTCTCTCTCACTAAATGGGTTGTGTCAACCCAGCCTGTGGAGCATTGTGTGAATCTCAAAACAAAAAGGGCTTTACCTGCAACCCTATGAACTCTCTGATGTGAATCCACCCAACAGCCCAAATTGTTCCAAAGAGCATCTCCTTTGCAAAGATCTTCTACTAGATGCAAATGTCCTCAACCTGAGCACAGGGAGAGAATTAACCAACAATGGAGACCCACTGCTACGTCAAAGTCCCCACCTCTTAGGAGACCTGGCCATCAAAAATCTCATACCTACCTGGGAATCTTCTGGTCAGCTGAGAGCTGTCTCCTCTGGTGGTCCTGGGATGGGGCTTCCTCCGTCCAGCTTTCCCGACCACCGTCTCTCCTGGCGTCTGGCTGCCCTCTGGCCAAGTTCTGCTGAGCTCTGCTTCCTCATGGTTCGAGGCCGCCCTACCCCAGCCGGGGCTGACTCTGGGGTTTCTGCTCGGCTCCTGCTGTCCAAGTCACGAACAATGGCGGTCAGTGGCAATGAGGGTCCCTTTGGAAGGGCGGCTTTTTATGGCCTCCTTCCTGTATAAATCAGGCCTGGGATGGACAATCCAGACAGGAAACTCTGCGAGTGTTGCTGCCTGATAAGGAGATGGGCGAGCAGAAGCAAACACCCAACAGCTCAGCAGGGAATTTGGTACGAAACGGCCGTCTTAATGCCAAAAGGAAGAGGTGGCTGGGGGATTGGGGGAGGTAGGCGGGGGGGGGGGAAAGGTTTGATCAGGGAGGGGCTCTGCATATACAGAAGCCACTTCAGGAATGCCCAGGTTCCTCCACTCGACTCAGGAGGAAGCTGTGAGATGGGACCAGCTCTTCTCCTCTCGAACTTCTAACTAGGTTTCTCCTAACCAGAAACCAAGTTAGAAGGTTCAGGTGGACTTCTAACCAGCTTCCGAGAGAGGGCAGGATCATAGCTAGACTAGGAGACTAGTATTGTGGGCTCAAACTAGCAAAATGAGGTTCAAGGTTGAGAAAGGCAAAACCCTATACCTAGGCAGGAAAAACCCAAGACACACATACAAACAGTCTTGGTGGATAATCAACTAAACATGAGCCAGAACTTGGAATACTAATATCAAACGACCTAAGTGCTAAAGCCCACTGCAACAACATCGCCCAAAAGGCCTCCAGAATTGTTAACCTGATCCTAGGCAGCTTCTGCTCCGGCAATCTCACACTACTCACCAGAGCCTACAAAACATTTGCCAGACCCATCCTTGAATACAGTTAATCTGTCTGGAACCCATACCAGATCTCGGACATCAACACCCTAGAAAATGCCCAAAGATACTTCACCAGAAGAGCCCTTCACTCCTCCACTCGAAACAGAATGCCCTACGAAAACAGACTATCAATCCTAGGCCTAGAAAGCTTAGAACTACGACGCCTAAAACACGATCTAAGTATTGCCCACAAAATCATATGCTGCAACGTCCTGCCTGTCAATGACTACTTCAGCTTCAACCACAACAACACAAGAGCACGCAACAGATTCAAACTCAATATTAATCGCTTCAAACTTGACTGTAAAAAATATGACTTTAGCAATCGAGTTGTTGAAGCATGAAACTCATTACCTGACTCAGTAGTGTCAACCCCTAACCCCCAACATTTCTCCCTTAGACTATCCACGATTGACCTCTCCAGGTTCCTAAGAGGTCAGTAAGGGGCGTACATAAGTGCACTATGTGCCTTTCATCCCCTGTCCAATTTGTGTCCCGTTTTCCCATATGTCATATATCTTTCCTCCCTTTCATATATCTTCTCCTCTATTTTCATATCTTTTCCTTATATGTAATACTTCATGCCTATTCCCCTCAATATGTTTTGTGTATTGGACAAAATAAATAAATAAATAAAATAAAATAAATAGAATGCGGAACAGCGGCTAAAAAACCCAACACAATCTGAATCAACAGAGGGATACACTCCAAGACTAGGGAGATACTAATACCACTCTATAATGCCCTAGTCAGACCACACTTAGAGCACTGCATTCAATTTTGGTCACCCCACTAAAAAAGGACATTGAAACTCTAGAGAAAGTGCAGAAGAGAGCAACCAGAATGATAAGGGGACTGGAAACCAAGACATACAGAGAGAGGTTGCTGGAACTGGGCATGGATAGTCTAGCAAAGAGAAGGACCAGGAGGGGACATGATAGCAGTCTTCAAATACTTGAGGAGTTGCCACAGAGAGGAGAGGGTCACACTATTTTCCAAGGCACCAGAGGGCCAGACCAGGAGCAACAGATGGAAGCTGACCAAGGAGAGATTCAACCTGGAAATAAGGAAGAACTTTCTGACAGTGAGAGCGATCAATCAGTGGAACAGCCCGCCAGCGGAGGTTGTGAACGCCCCATCACTTGACACATTCAAAAGAAAATTGGACTGCCATCTGGTTGGGGTGGGGTAGGATCTCCTGCTTGAGCAGGGGGTTTGACTAAATGACCTGCAAGGTCCCTTTCAACTCTAATAAGTAAGTGAGTGAGTGAGTAAGTAGCAGGGCCTTCCCTGGGGAAGTCTATATATTTTTTAAAAAGTATAAATTAATTTTACTTATGGTAAAACGAGAGGTTCGAGTCCCATTTTGACATATTAACAAATTACCAAAAAACATGGTTTATAGCTCTGTTTTTAGCCCCTGATTTCTGAATTGATCCTGCCTGTTGAAACCACCTCCCATTCCTAAATTCCAACCCTGGGATTTTGGCCTCCTTCACATGTTATATTTTCAAGCTCAGGCAACTCTATTGCTACAGAAAGTTTGCCAGCCTCTTGCATCTTGACGTGTTTCTTTTATTTAATTCAGCTTTTGGAATATATATAAAAAAATCAAAATATCGAAAAAGTTACAATAGTAACTGTAAGAGGGATCTTGGAGCCCTAGTGGGCAACCATGATGTAAATAGGAGCCAGCCGTGTGCAGCAGCTGCCAAAAAAGCCAACACAGTTCTAGGCTGCATTAACAGGGGGATAGAATCAAGATCACGTGAAGTGTTAATATCACTTTGTAAGGCCTTGGTAAGGCCACACTTGGAATCCTGCATTCAGTTTTGGTCGCCACAATGCAAATAGGACGTTGAGACTCTAGAAAGAGTGCCGAGAAGAGCAACAAAGAGGATGAGGGGATTGGAGGCTAAAACATATTAAGAACGGTTGCAGGAACTGGGCATGGCTAGTTTAATGAAAAGAAGGACCAGGGGAGACATGATAGCAGTCTTCCAATATCTCAGGGGTTGCCGCAAAGAAGAAGGAGTCAAGCTATTCTCCAAAGCACCCGAGGGTAGAAACAAGAAGCAATGGGTGGAAACTAAGCAAGGAGAGAAACAACTTAGAACTTAGAAGAAATTTCCTGATAGTGGACAATTAACCAGTGGAACAGTTGCCTCCAGAAGTTGTGAATGCTCCAACACTGGAAGTTTTTAAGAAGATGTTGGATAAATCATCTGTCTGAAGTCCTGTACAATTTCCTGCCTAAGCAGAGGGTTGAACAAGAAGACCTCCAAGGTTCCTTTAAACTCTGTTGTTGTTGTTGTTGTTGTTGTTGTTGTTGTTGTTGTTGTCATTATTATTATTAAAACATACACCCATTTTTCCTTTCAGAAAACACACGCTGGACATTTTGTTGTCTATGTTCTTTCAGACCCCACCAAGCATAATCCACATCAGAGTTGAGCAAAAACCGCTGTTCAATAGCTGTAGCTGGGGAAGTCTATCTTAAATGGGGGAGCTCACTTCAATGGGGAGACTGTCAAATCCTTGAGTCACCACTGTCCAGGTTGGTTGAAGCTTAACAAGTGGGATGAACCGTAGTTGGGGGATAACCTAAGCTTCCCAGCTTAGCCTAGTCTAGTGTTTACTAACCTTAGGAACCCACACCGCATCTCAGACATCAACACTCTCGAAAACGTCCAAAGATACTTCACCAGAAGAGCCCTCCACTCCTCCACTCGAAACAGAATACCCTACGAAAATAGACTAACCATCCTGGGCCTTGAAAGCCTAGAACTAAGGCGTCTAAAGCGCGATCTAGGTATTGCCCACAAGATCATACGCTGCAACGTCCTTCCGGCCAACGACTACTTCAGCTTCAACAGCAACAACACAAGAGCACACAATAGATTCAAACTTAATATCAATCGCTCCAAACTTGACTGCAAAAAATACGACTTTAACAATCGAGTTGTCGAAGCGTGGAACTCATTACCGGACTCAATAGTGTCAACCCCCAATCCCCTACACTTCTCCATTAAACTCTCCACGATTGACCTCTCCCGATTCCTCAGAGGCCAGTAAGGGGCGTATATAAGTGCACTGTTGTGCCTATCGTCCCCTGTCCAATTCTCTTTTCTTACCTCTTTTATCTTATATATTCTCTCCTCTATATATATTCTCTTCCTATCCACTTCCCTTCTTTTTACTTCCTATCTTTATATATATATTCCTAATGTATATTCTCTCTCATATGTATTGTATATTGGACAAAGAATAAATAAATAAATAATAAATAAATAAAAATAAATATAAGTGCAACTCAATTCCCAGAATGCTGGCGGGGGAATTCTGGCAGTTGAAGTTCACACTTCTAAAAACCTGATGAACTCTGTAGCAGATTTATTTTATTATTTTATTTATGTATTTATTTTGTCCAATATACAATGAGGTTTTAGTGGGTATATATCTACGTACACATAGTAAAATACATGATGAAGGTTATAGAGGAGATACTCATAGTAAAATATATCTAAGAAAGAATAGAAAAGAAGATAAAGTAATAGAACATATCAATGAAAGAATAGAAGAAGAGATATAGGAATAGAAGAAAGGTATAGGAGATATAGGAGAGCAATAGGACAGGGAACGGAAGGCACTCTAGTGCACTTGTACTCGCCCCTTACTGACCTCTTAGGAATCTGGATAGGTCAACCGTAGATAATCTAAAGGTAAAGTGTTGGGGGTTTGGGGATGACACTATGGAGTCCGGTAATGAGTTCCACGCTTCAACAACTCAGTTACTGAAATCATATTTTTTACAGTCAAGTTTGGAGCGGTTAGTATTAAGTTTAAATCTGTTGTGTGCTCTTGTGTTGTTGTGGTTGAAGCTGAAGTAATCGCCGACAGGCAGGACGTTGCAGCATATGATCTTGTGGGCAATACTTAGATCTTGTTTAAAGCGTCGTAGTTGTAAACTTTCTAGGCCCAGGATTGAAAGTCTAGTCTCATAGGGTATTCTATTTCGAGTGGAGGAGTGAAGGGCCCTTCTGGTGAAGTATCTTTGGACATTTTCAATGGTGTTAATGTCTGAGATGCGATATGGGTTCCAAACAGATGAGCTGTATTCGAGGATGGGTCTGGCAAAGGTTTTGTAAGCTCTGGTAAGTAGTGTGAGATTGCCAGAGCAGAAGCCCTGCATAGCTTAGATATATTTTATTTTTCCAGTTTGGATCGGAAGAAAGCAAAGCATGGATCCCGGATTTGTTCTCCCACTTAGACAAAGAGGCAGGCGTGGTGGCAGGATGTGGTTAAAAAACCATAGAGTGCCATCAAAGATTCCCCACTTAAAGAACAATTCTTGGTTCTATAAACAGAGGCATAGAATCAAAATCACATGAAGTGTTAGTACCGCTTTATAAAGCTTTAGTAAGGCCAACACCTGGAATGCTGCATCCTGTTTTGGTTCACATTGCAAAAAAAAAAAAGTTGTTGAGACTTTGGAAAAAGTGCAGAGAAGAGCAACTGTGATGATTAAAGGCTGGAGATTAAACAACATGAAGAATGGTTATAGGATTTGAGTTTGGTCAATTCAATAGCAGTCAGAAGCTGAGGAGAACATGGATTGCTTCTTATTTTTCCCGACAAGAATAACCCTATTATGGGGGAATTTTTTTTATTTTTTTCCTTTTCTTTTTTTTAATTAAAATTTAATTTAGGGAATTATTTGTTTAGCAGCCTTCAGGAAAAACTGTTCTTGTGTCTAGTTGTTCTGGTGTGCAGTGCTCTATAGTATCCTTTTCAGGGTAGAAGTTGAATCAGTTTGTGTCCAGGATGTGAGGGGTCAGTAAATATTTTCAGCAATATTTTCAGGTTGGCAGCAATTGTTCTTTCTGCAGTTCTGATTCTCCTCTGAATTCTATGTCGGTCTTGTTGGGTTGCAGAACCGAACCAGACAGTTATAGAAGTGCAGATGACAGACTCGATGATTCTTCTGTGGAAACTGATTGTCAGGAGCTCCAGAAGGATCTCCCGAAATTGAGTGAATGGGCCACAAAGTGGCAAATGCATTTTAACCTAAACAAGTGCAAAGTTGTGCATATTGGGGCAAAGAACCCCAATTATACCTACCAACTGATGGGGACCAAGCTTTCTGAGACAACCCAGAGAGCTTCAAGGCAGGATTAGACAGATTCATGGATGCCAAGTGTTTCGGTGGTTATTGAAAGGGATGTCCAAGTGCTGCCTCTATGTTGGTTGAGGCAGGCAGGATTCCCTTGGGTACCATTTGTTGGGGTTCAAAGGAAAGGGAGGGTCTTGCCTTCTCTTTCTGCTCAAGATTCCCATGGACAATTGGTGGGCCACTGTGTGACACAGAATGCTGGACTCGATGGGCTTTGGCCTGATTCAGCAGGGCTCTTCTTATGTTCCTATGAATGGTATAGAAACATAGAAACATAGAAGATTGACAGCAGAAAAAGATCTCATGGTCCATCTAGTCTGCCCTTATACTATTTCCTGTATTTTATCTTAGGATGGATATATGTTTATCCTCAATCTGTCGAAGACCTTGGAGTACTCATATCCAATGACCTAAGTCCTAGAGCCCACTGCAACAACATTGCCAAAAAGGCTTTAAGAGTTGTTAACCTAATCCTTCGCAGCTTCTTCTCTGGTAATTTTGAACTGCTAACAAGAGCTTACAAAACATTTGTCAGACCAATCCTAGAATACAGCTCGCCTGTATGGAACCCACATTGCATATATGACATCAACACAATTGAGAGAGTCCAGAAATATTTCACAAGAAGAGTCCTTCATTCCTCTTCTCACAACAAAATACCTTACTCTGCCAGTTTTGAAATTCTTGGTTTAGACAATTTACAACTCCGTCATCTCCGTTCTGACTTAATTATAGTTCATAGAATCATATACCAAAATGTCCTACCTGTTAATGACTACTTCACGTTCAGCCGCACCAACACATGAGCATGAAATCGATTTAAATGAAATGTCAACCGCTCCAAACTTGATTGCAAAAAATACGACTTCGGCAACAGAGTAATCAACGCCTGGAACGCACTACCTGATTCTGTGGTTTCTACTCATAACCCCAAAACCTTTAACCTTAGACTATCTACAATTGACCTCTCCCCCTTTTCTAAGAGGGTCTGTAAGGAGCGTGCATAAGCGCACCACTGTGCCTACCATCCCTGTCGTCTTCTTTTGTTACTTTTTATCATTACTTATCTAATGTTTAATTTGTACAAATTATCACCCTATAATTGTTTGAATAAATAAATAAATAATAAAATAAAATAAAATAAATAAAATAAAATAATCCTCCAAATATGGTCACTGATCGTGAGGACTGCACATTTTGCAAATTTGATAGCGATTAGCGAAAACAATGGTCCCCAGCCTGGTACCTTTCCAGAACTTTGCGGAGGTTGCCAGTTCGGGGAACAGGATGAAAAAATAATAATCTTCTCAAATGCCCAGAGAGTTTGAGGATGAATTCAAACTTTACTGCATCTCAAAAAAACCACTTCCGGAGCTGTTGCACAATTTCAAAGTAGCCAGAAATAAGAAAGAATCGCTTAGGTTGGGGAAACATCTTTCTTCCTTTCTCATGATAGAAACTCGAGCGGGATATATATCTTTTCATCTGACAGATCGCAGACACGGTCGGTTTTGTTGAAAGCTCAGAAAGTACTGAAAAAAAGGAAATAGAGAAAATATCCGTGCTGCTGGGTAAGTGGAGCCTCCACTTTCAGAAACAGTGTATCTCTGAATGCCTTATGGTGGAGAGGATTAGGGTGCCCATCACGGTTAGCTGGACCAGATCACCTGGGATAAAAGGCCACTGCAATTTGGCTTTCGTGGACACAGATGCAAAATTGGACTTTATATAGAAACATGGAAACATAGAAGATTGACGGCAGAAAAAGACCTCATGGTCCCTCTAGTCTGCCCTTATACAGTGGAACCCCGACATAAGAGCTGCTCTACTTACGAGCAACTCGAGATAAGAGCTGGGAGGGGAGAGATATTTTTGTTCTACTTACAAGCCCAAATTCGAGATACAAGCGCCAAGGAGCTGCCTCCTGAAGCCGAACGCTAACTTCCGCGTTCGGCTTCAGGAGACAGCTGCGAAGCGGCGCGCGTGTTTTAAAAGGTTGCAGCCGGCCTGGGGGGTTCAGGGGGTGCTTGCAGCCGGCCTGGGGGGCTTGCCAGCACCCCCCCGAGCACCCCAGGCCGGCTGCAACCTTTTAAAACATGCGCGCGGCTTCGCAGTTGTCTCCTGAAGCTGAACACGGAAGTTAGCTCTTTTTCTTTCTCTCTTTTACCTTCCCTTCCTCTATTTCTTCTTTTCTTTCTCCTTCCCACCTTCTTCCCTCCCTCCCTCCCTTCACTCATTCCTCTCTTACTCTCCCCTTTCATAAGTTTCCTTGCTTCCTTCCTCTGTTCCTGTCCCTTCCCTCTTTCCTTCCTTCCTTCCCACCCTCCGTCCATTCATTTATCCCATTCCTCTCTTGATCGCTTAAAGCCGGTCCCTGGTGCAAAAAGGGTTGGGGACCTCTGTCCTACAGGATTGGGTGGCAGAGAAGTTGAACATATGTAAATTTAAAAGTTTAAGAAAGTTTACAAGTTAAGTGAAAGAAACTTCATTATTCATTTATATGTACATGTACATTTCTTCATTAAAAACTTGTCTTTCTGCATAATTTAGACTAACTTTGTGAGTTTTTTGAGGGCTGGAACCAATTAAAATTATTTACATTAATTCCTATGGGGAAAAGTCGTTCGAGATAAGAGCTGCTCGACTTAAGAGCCCAGGTCCGGAACGAATTAAACTCGTATCTCGAGGTACCACTGTACTATATACCCAGAGCCTTCTATGTGGCGGCCCCGACCCTCTGGAACCAGCTCCCCCCAGATATCAGAGTTGCCCCCACCCTCCTTGCCTTTCGCAAGCTCCTTAAAACCCACCTCTGTCATCAGGCAATGGGGGAATTGAAATTTCCCTTCCCCCTAGGCTTATAGAATTTATACATGGTATGTTTGTATGTATGAGTGGATCTTTAAATTGGGTTTTTTAGATTGTTTTTACTATTAGATTTGTTTACATTGTCTTTTTATATTCTTGTTAGCCGCCCCGAGTCTTCGGAGAGGGGCGGCATACAAATCTAATTAATAATAATAATAATAATAATAATAATAATAATAATAATATTTCCCATATTTTATCTTAGGATGGATCTATGTTTATCCCAGGCATGTTTCAATTCAGTTCCTGTGGATTTACCAAACCATGTCTGCTGGAAGTTTGTTCCAAGAATCTACTACTCTTTCAGTAAAATAATATTCTCTCACATTACTTCTAATCTTTCCCCAACTAACCTCAGATTGTGCCCCCTTGTTCTTGTGTTCACTTTCTTATTAAAAACACTTATCTCCTGAACCTTGTTTAACCCTTTAACATATTTAAATGTTTCAATCATCTCCCCCCTTTCCCTTCTTCTTTTAAAAACAACAACAACAACATTTTGTGAGCTTCACTATTTGCATTTAGATGTGTTTTATTGTGTTTTGAACACAAGCTACCGATTACACAGATATAGTGATAATTCAGTGGATCGGTCCCCTTTTAAACGTTTAAACGTTTCGATCACGTCCCCCCTTTCCCTTCTGTCCTATATAGATGGAGTTCATTCAATCTTTCCTGATAAGTTTGATGCTTAAGACCTTCCACCATTTTTGTAGCTTGTCTTTGGACCAGTTCAATTTTATCAATCTCTTTTTATAGGTAAGGTCTCCAGAACTGAACCCAGTATTCCAAATGTGGTCTCACCAGCGCTCTATACAGCGGGATCATCATCTCCCTCTTCCTCCTTGTTATACCTCTAGCTATGCAGCCATGCATTCTACTTGATTTCCCTATCACCTGATATAAATCACAAAGATTAACAGATTAATAGGTTTGGAGGGGACCTTGTAAGTCACCTAGTCCAACCCTCCACCCAAGCAGGAGACCCTTCATCATTTCTGACAGATGGCAATCCAGTCTCCTCTTGAAAGCCTCCAGTTTTGAAGCTCCCACAACCTCCGAAGGAAATTTCGGTTCCGTCGGTTGATTTCTCTCACTGTCAGAAAGTTCCTCCTTATTTTGGCAACAATATCGCCCAAAAGGCTTCTAGAGTTGTTAACCTGATCCTACGCAGCTTCTGCTCCGGCAATCTCACACTACTCACCAGAGCCTACAAAACTTTTGCCAGACCAATTCTTGAATACAGTTCATCTGTCTGGAATCCATACCGCATCTCGGACATCAACACCCTTGAAAATGTCCAAAGATACTTCACCAGAAGAGCCCTTCACTCCTCCACTCGAAACAGAATACCCTACGAAAATAGATTAACAATCCTAGGTCTTGAAAGCTTAGAACTACGATGCTTAAAACACGATCTAAGTATTGCCCACAAAATCATATGCTGCAACGTCCTGCCTGTCAATGACTACTTCAGCTTCAACCGCAACAACACAAGAGCACGCAACAAATTCAAACTTAATATTAATCGCTCCAAGCTTGACTGTAAAAAATATGACTTTAGCAATCGAGTTGTCGAAGCGTGGAACTCATTACCGGACTCAGTAGTGTCAACCCCTAACCCCCAACATTTCCCCCTTAGACTATCCACGATTGACCTCTCCAGGTTCCTAAGAGGTCAGTAAGGGGCGTGCATAAGTGCACTAGTCTGCCTTTCGTCCCCTGTCCAATTGTCTTTCCTTATCTCATATATCATATATCTTTTCTTCCTTTCATATATCTTCTCCTCTACTTTTATATCCTTTCTTTATATATAATACCTCACGTCTATCCTCTTCAATATGTATTGTATATTGGACAAAATATAAATAAATAAATAAATAAATAAATAAATAAATAAATTTATTTATTTATTTCCAGGTTGAATCTCTCCTTGGTCAGTTCCCATCCATTATTCCTTGTCTGGCCTTCTGGTGCTTGGGAAAATAGCTTGACCCCCTTCCTCTCTGTGACAAATGTTGGAAAACTGCTCTCATGACTTCTCTCATGCTTGCAGTCCCATTGATACCGCAAGAAGAGAGGTCGCCTCGACCCCTCACAATAAATGAATGGCTGCAAAAACTTCAGTAGAGATGGCTCAATTGACTGCTCTGATTAATGGACGGCGTGGATGGGTGGCCTTTACTTCCTCTAACCACCCCAAAACCAATCCCCAACACAAGACCAATCTCAAATGTAAACTATTAAATGCTAGAAGTTTAGTCAACAAGATATCTGAATTCCTCCTTCTACTTGACACCTCCAACTTTGATATAATTTTTATGTGCGAAACATGGCTAAATGCTTCCTACCCAGACTCCATTATCACATCAAAAAACTACCATGTTTTCCGCTCAGACCGTGAATCCTGCAGAGGAGGCGGAGTAGCTATATTCTACAAAAAATCGCTGAACCTAAAAATCCTCAAAGTTGCACAGGATTTATTGGTACCTGAAACTATTGTCTGTGATTTATCCCTAAATACCACAATTCGCTTCTTACTCTGCTACAGAGCCCCGGACTACGATATCGAACATGCTAACAAATTATCCACATTACAAACGTGGGCAACCAATTGACCATACCCCATTATCTTCCTCGGAGACCTCAACCTACCACACATTAACTGGTCCTTAAATGAATGCAGCACGGAACCCATCCATTCCAAATACCTTTACTTCAACTTGGAAACAATTTCTGGGCTTTGTGCTCAAGGTGGAAAAAGATGAAACTTTGATTCGGGGGTTTACCGATCAGCAGATAGATTGATTGTTACACAAATACCTTTACTTCAACTTGGAAACCATTTCTGGGCTTTGTGCTCAAGGTGGAAAAAGATGAAACTTTGATTCGGGGGTTTACCGATCAGCAGATAGATTGATTGTTACACAAATACATTTAATTCAACTTGGAAACCATTTCTGGGCTTTGTGCTCAAGGTGGAAAAAGATGAAACTTTGATTCGGGGGTTTACCGATCAGCAGATAGATTGATTGTTACACAAATACCTTTACTTCAACTTGGAAACCATTTCTGGGCTTTGTGCTCAAGGTGGAAAAAGATGAAACTTTGATTCGGGGGTTTACCAGTCAGCAGATAGATTGATTGTTACACAAATACCTTTTCTTCAACTTGGAAACCATTTCTGGACTTTGTGCTCAAGGTGGAAAAAGATAAAACTTTGATTTGGGGGTTTACCGATCAGCAGATAGATTGATTGTTACAGAAATGGCTAGTTTTTAATTTTATGAAAAAGGTTAAAAAGTTGTGCATAGATCTCAATGCTTTATTCGACTATGCCAAAGGAGTTGGAAGTCAATGCCTTTTGTTTTTTTTGTCTTTCCCCCTTCTTTCCCCCCACTATTCACTTCCCTTTTTACTTCCCTAATTCCCCTATTCTTTGCTTTTGTATTTTGTATTTTGTATTTTATTTTGTATTTTGTATTTGTATTGCAGGTGGTATTATAAACTAATAAAACTATATATGTGATAAGATCCTGCAAGAAGCAAAAATCTGGGCAGGCAAGCAATTTGTGCAAAAACAAAAAAATATTGTTTTTATCCCAAGCAGCAAAACATTCTTCCCTCCTTCCAGCTCCCCCTCACCCACCCCCTCGGGTGCCCACAGATCCAACATTCACAATTCACACTAAGCAGCAGCAATCTTTGGTTTCCTGTCCCGCTCCGGAAACAGGAAGTGAGTGCAAGAGGGAGATTGGGAGGTTTGCTTTGGAAGAACAATGCAAATCTCATCCTGGAGGAAGCAGGAACTGCGTCATGAAAACTAAAATCACTTTGTTGGGAAGGGAAGAGGCAGTGACCTTTGCATCGAAGAACTCAGGAGGCATGGAAACCCTCGACAAATATAGTCTCTCAAGGCCTTTCCTGGAATGGGGCACTTAGCAGCCCCCAAGCCTTCCTCTTTCAAGAGGGCCACTCTGGTTGTGCAGAGAGGTGTGTAGATGGGGGACAATGGTCTGCTCGCCTTCAACCATTAAGAAAATAACCCGTTTCAGTAGAAGATCCAACATTCCAGTTAGCACAACATCAATGAACTGGTTTGTCCCCAAAGTCCATATTAAATCTTAAATATTTCACCAGAAGAGCCCTTCACTCCTCCACTCGAAACAGAATATCCTACGAAAATAGACTAACAATCCTGGGCCTTGAAAGCCTAGAACTACGGCGCCTAAAACACGATTTGAGTATTGCCCACAAGATCATAGGCTGCAACGTCCTACAGGTCAATGACTACTTCAGCTTCAACCGCAATAACACAAGAGCACGGAACAGATTCAAACTTAATACGAACCGCGCCAAACTTGACTGTAAAAAATATGATTTCAACAATCGAGTTATCGAAGCGTGGAACTCATTACCTGACTCAATTGTGTCAACCCCTAACCCCCAACACTTCTCCCTTAGACTCTCCACGATTGACCTCTCCAGGTTCCTAAGAGGCCAGTAAGGGGCGTACATAAATGCACTGGTGTGCCTTTCGTCTCCTGTCCAATTGTCTTTCCTTTTTTTCACCTATCTTATATATTCTCTTCCTTTCATATATCCTCTCCTCTAAGTTCACTTTCACCCTCTTTTATATTATCACATGTGTATTTTTCTTCCTATGTATTTGTGTATTGGACAAATGAATAATAAAAAAAAATGCTGAGCCTTGCAATAAGGAACCAAACCCACTCTGGCCTGGCCCTCTAACAACTCCCCCCAGAGATTAGAACTGCCCCCACCCGCCTTGTCTTTTGTAAATTACTCAAGACCCACCTGTATTGCCAGGCATGGGGGAACTGAGACACCTCCCCCAGGCTTTTATATTTTATGTTTGGTATGTATGGTATGGCCTTATCCCTTTCCACCCATGCAAAATAAAGTTTCCATTTTTTTCTTATCCATTCAGCTTTTTCTTCCCATAAACAGTTCAGTGAGATAATATGAGGTTTTTTTATTATTATTATTTATTGGATTTGTATGCCGCCCCTCTCCGGAGACTCGGGGTGGCTAACAGCAACAATAAGACAGTGTACAGTAATAATCCAATACTAAAAATGATTAAAAACCCATTAATATAAAAAACCAATAAATACATACAGATATACCATGCATAAAATTGTAAAGGCCTAGGGGGAAAGAGCATCTCAATTCCCCCATGCCTGGCGGCAGAGGTGGGTTTTAAGGAGCTTACGAAAGGCAAGGACGGTGGGGACAATTCTAATCTCTGGGGGGAGTTGGTTCCAGAGGGCCAGGGCCGCCACAGAGAAGACTCTTCCCCTGGGTCCCGCCAAGCGGCATTGTTTAGTTGACGGGACCCGGAGAACACCCACTCTGTGGGACCTAACTGGTCGCTGGGATTCGTGCAGCAGAAGGCGGTCCCTGAGATAATCTGGTTCGGTGCCATGAAGGGCTTTATAGGTCATAACCAACACTTTGAATTGTGACCGGAAACTGATCGGCAACCAATGCAGACTGCGGAGTGTTGGTGTAACATGGGCATATTTGGGGAAGCCCATGATTGCTCTTGCAGCTGCATTCTGCACGCTCTGAAGTTTCCAAACACTTTTCAGAGGTAGCCCCATGTAGAGAGAGTTACTGTAGTCGAGCCTCGAGGTGATGAGGGCATGAGTGACTGTGAGCAGTGACTCCCGGTCCAAATAGGGTCGCAACTGGTGTACCAGGCGGACCTGGGCGAACGCCCCCCTCGCCACAGCTGAAAGGTGTTTCTCTAATGTGAGCTGTGGATCGAGGAGGACGCCCAAGTTGCGGACCCTCTCTGAGGGGGTCAATGATTCTCCCCCCAGGGTAATGGACGGACAGATGGAATTGTCCTTGGGAGGCAAGACCCACAGCCACTCTGTCTTGTCTGGGTTGAATTTGTTGACACCCATCCAGGCCCCAACAGCCTATTTCCATTTGTACTTGTTCAAATATATAATCGTTCCATCGTTTTAGTGTCCATTTACTTTTATCCTTCCATCCATATACTATAGTTGCTTGAGCAGCTTTTATCATAGACCTTAATACTTCTTGTTCTTCTGTCTTCATTCCTTTAATTAATTAATTATTTATTTATTTTGTCCAATACACAATAATACACAATGAAGGTTGTAGAGGATATATTAGAGAAGAAATACGAGATATAGGAGAGACTATAGGACAGGGGACGGAAGGCACTCTAGTGCGCTTATGTACGCCCCTTACTGACCTCTTAGGAATCTGGAGAGGTCAACCGTGGACAGTCTAAGGGTAAAATGTTGGGGGTTAGGGGATGATACTACGGAGTCCGGTAATGAGTTCCACGCTTCAACAACCCGATTACTAATTAACACCTCCTTCTATTATGTCCCATCCTACCCGCAACTCATTTTTAACTGGTCTGTAACTTTTTCTCAACCAAATCGGAGAAACCAGGAAATCCACCAGATCCCTGGCTCTGATCTCTAAGGGCCAGATAGGAAGTCTCCTCTTCTGAACCCATGATGGAAGCTACTCCTAAGATCGATGGGCAAGGCTAAAAATCTGATCAATCAATAAAAATGGGTGGCGGTCTCGAACCCCCGGCATTGCTGACCAAGGGCTGCTGCAGATTCTGCCTTTAATCTTCCATTTATGTTCACAATGGCGCTCAAAATTTCCATGGCTAAGTTGGAGACATCCATGGCTAAGTTGGAGACATCAAGCTTGTCCAAAATGAGAAAATTGGCTGCCGGATGAAACACATTGGGTTGAGAGCATACCGCTTGAAGGAGCTGAGTGACGAAGGAACTGTTGAACTTGTATATTGTCCGACAGGCCAGATGACTGCAGACATGCTGACGAAGCCGCTTCTGAGAGAAAGCTTCGAGAGACTACATGCAAAGTTTGGACTCACTGCATGAAATATTATTGTCTTGTAATAAAATATGTTGTGATATTGTTTTTGTGCATGGACTAGCTTGATATAGCTTTGATTGTCCTCATACATGATGATGGGTCTTATTTCAGCTTGCCCAAAATCTAACAGCAGTTTGTCCAAACAATCTCTCACTGCTAACCCACACTCAGTAAAAGAGCTTGGAATACTAATATCGAATGACCTAAGTGCTAAAGCCCACTGCAACAATATCGCCAAAAAAGCTTCTAGAGTTGTTAACCTGATCCTACGCAGCTTCTGCTCCAGCAATCTCACACTACTCACCAGAGCCTACAAAACTTTTGCCAGAGCCATCCTTGAATACAGTTCATCTGTCTGGAACCCATACCACATCTCGGACATCAACACCCTTGAAAATGTCCAAAGATATTTCACCAGAAGAGCCCTTCACTCCTCCACTCGAAACAGAATATCCTACAAAAATAGACTAACAATTCTGGGTCCAGAAAGCCTAGAACTATGGTGCCTAAAACACGATTTGAGTATTGCCCACAAGATCATATGCTGCAACGTCCTACTGGTCAATGACTACTTCAGCTTCAACCGCAACAACACAAGAGCACGCAACAGATTCAAACTTAATACAAACTGCTCCAAACTTGACAGTAAAAAATATGATTTCAACAATTGAGTTATCGAAGCGTGGAACTCATTGCCGGACTCAATTGTGTCAACCCCTAACCCCCAACATTTCTCCCTTAGACTCTCCACAATTGACCTCTCCAGGTTCCTAAGAGGCCAGTAAGGGGCGTACATAAGTGCACTGGTGTGCCTTTTGTCCCCTGTCCAATTGTCTTTCCTTTCTCTCACTTATCATATATATTCTCTTCCTTTCATATATCCTCTCCCCTAAGTTCACTTTTACCCTTATATATATTACCACATGTCTATTTTTCTTCCTATGTATTTGTGTATTGGACAAATGAACAAATAAATAAATAATAAATAAATAAATAAACAAATAAACATTGTTAAGTGAGTTGTGTCCCCCTTTATCCTGCCATCTTGTTAAGCGAATCATTCTAGCTGTTCATTTCCATTGGGTTTCTACTTCCAGAGGTAACATTATGTTCCATTGGATTTCTCACTATCAGAAAATTCCTCCTCCAGTCCCTTCATCATCCTGGTTGCTCTTCTCTACACTCTTTCTAGAATCTCAAACTTTTTTATATTGTGTGTGGACGGAAACTGGATGCAGGATTCATCATCCTGGTTGCTCTTCTGTGTAGTGATGGGCGAACTGAACCTGCAGTGTTCGGTATGCCGAACACGAACCTGAAATTTTTTCAAACTTTGGGCAAAGTTCGGGGTCATGTTTGGCGTTCGAAGCTTTGATGTCACCGGCAGGTTGCCAAGGATGCCAAGGTGATCACTTCCTGGATTCCATGGAATCCAGGAAGTGATAACCTTGGCGTCCTTAGCAACCTGCTGGTGACGTCAAAGCTCCGCCCCCGGAATCTGTTCGTGGGAGGGATTCCCCGTTCGGGTTCGGGTTTGGCTGAATTTTGCGTAAAGTTCGTCCAAACTTGCCGAACCCGAACACCGTTGGGTTCACCCATCACTACTTCTGTGCTCAAAAAGCTCTGCTCAAAAATCCCAAGTTTGAGGGGGGAAAATACAAAGTTGATAAGAAAGATTTAACTGGTTTATTTTATTTTTGCTTTTTAAATATTCTTTATTAATTTTCCACTTTTAAAAGGAAAACACAAAAATAAGTACAAAAGAAAATCAAAGGAAGTTAAAATAATAACAATATATACAGATATAAGCATTTAAGACACGGGTTATGCACTAGACCAGTGGTTCTCAACCTGGGAGTCGGGACCCCTTTGGGGGGTCAAATGACCATTTCACAGGGGTTGCCTAAGACCATGGGAAAAGACAAATTCCCCATGGTGTTAGGGACTAAAGCTTCTAATCTGGCACCTTTGAACATATTTTTACAATCCAACCAATCAGGTGTTAACAGTGGGAGTGTCCCTCTGATCTTCCTGCCAATCGGCTTAAAGCTCTGTTGGGAGAATTGGCACTAGACTTATGGTTGGAGGTCACTACAACATGAGGAGCTGTATTAAGGGGTCGCAGCATTAGAAAGGTTGAGAACCACTGCACTAGACTATAATTTGTCTCAAATATATAAATTAGTACATACTTTTTGCGATCAACAAAATAATTTCATATATACATCAATAATTTATCATTCAGGCTATATCCCCCCCCCCCAATTGTAAAATCTAAACTTTATTTGTTACATACTTAAAAATATTTAAGAAAATAAAAATAATAAATAAACTAACATATTAAAACAACTATAAAACAAAACTTAACTGCCTATATCTTTCTTTATCTTTATCAGTTTCTTAACACCTGTTGTGGTTAGCTGTGGCCCAGCTACTGCCCCAAGGAATGTGCAGGAGGATGTGGGGGAGACATCCACATGCAGCAGGCCTGTTTTGCTCCCAGTAGAATCTGCCGACGAAGTCTCCTCTGATCAAGGAAGCGTGAGTGACAGGGACGAGGGGAGTTTGGCAGACAGCCCAGGAGGAGATCAGTCATCTGCATCATCCCTGGATTCTGAGCAAGAATTAACGACACATCCACGCATGCATAGAGTGATGCATAGGTGACAACAACTGAAGGATTATTACAAGAGAAAATGAGGCCACCTGTGGTTGAGTGGGGCTGCTGTAATTAGTGCTACAGATAAAAGTGCAGCCTGGTGTTTTAGCCTCATGGCAGTTTATCTGATTCATTGTTTCGTCAAGATCATGGTTTTTGCTCTTCAGGATTGTGTGTGTGGACTCTCTGGACTTTAGAATTGGACTCAATTTCCCAGTTATTGGATGAGCAATTGGACTGCATTTAACCTGTGCCTTGTATGTACCAGAAAATCCCTTTGACATTTAAAAAGGGAGCTGTTTCTGTTTTTCTGTTTATAAAAACTTTTGGGTTTTCCTTTTATTGTGTGGTATGTGTCTTCCTGCACTAATTACCCTGTAATTACGGGCGGTTGAAACACACCGGCAGAACAACACCAAAGAAATAAACTGGACAGATTCATAGAAATGCAAAGCCCAGGTAAACTGGCACGTGGACATTGGTCCCTCCACACAGGTTTTCAAGAAAGTGAAATGAAGATGGAAGGGGGTCAGCCGCAGGGCCACAGGACCCTCCCAGGCTTTGAAAAAGAGGGGGCTGGTTTTGATGGCTTTGGGCAGTATAATTGTGTCGTTGGCTGGTTTACTTTGAAATCTTTATGAGCACTCAACAAAGGTCTTGGGGGTCATTGGAGAGGGCAGAGGCCCTCCGGACTTACTATCCCCAAGGGTTTTACCTAAACTTATTTTCTAAGCAATTTTCCTCCCTTCCAAGCAAAATATTAGTTCAGCTCTTAGACCTGCTTTGGATGTAAGGTCACGAGCGAATGTCAACAGAAAGTGGGACCTGGAATCTGCCTTCCCTCAATCCCCCAAAATACATTTATCTTTCTGCAGACCAACCTAGAGAGACTGTAAACTCAGCCCTTCCAGGAAAGGTGTTTTTGAAGCAAAGGAATGGATAGGATAGAATACAGAATACAGAAGAATACAGAATAGAGAATACAGAATAGAGAATACAGAATAGAGAATACAGAATATAGAATACAGAAGAATACAGAATAGAGAATACAGAATATAGAATACAGAATATAGAATACAGAAGAATAGAGAATAGAGAATACAGAATACAGAATACAGAAGAATACAGAATATAGAATACAGAATACAGAATACAGAAGAATAGAGAATAGAGAATAGAGAATACAGAATACAGAATACAGAAGAATACAGAATATAGAATACAGAAGAATACAGAATATAGAATATAGAATACAGAAGAATACAGAATATAGAATACAGAATATAGAATACAGAAGAATACAGAATACAGAAGAATACAGAATACAGAATACAGAATACACAAGAATACAGAAGAATACAGAATACAGAATATAGAATACAGAAGAATACAGAATACAGAATATAGAATACAAAATACAGAATACACAAGAATACAGAAGAATACAGAATATAAAATACAGAAGAATACAGAATATAGAATACAGAATATAGAAAACAGAAGAATACAGAATATAGAATACAGAATATAGAATACAGAAGAATACAGAATACAGAAGAATACAGAATACAGAAGAATACAGAATACAGAATATAGAATACAGAAGAATAGAGAATAGAGAATAGAGAATAGAGAATACAGAATAGAGAATACAGAATACAGAATACAGAAGAATACAGAATATAGAATACAGAATACAGAATACAGAAGAATACAGAATATAGAATACAGAAGAATACAGAATATAGAATATAGAATACAGAAGAATACAGAATATAGAATACAGAATATAGAATACAGAAGAATACAGAATACAGAAGAATACAGAATACAGAATACAGAATACAGAATACAGAATACAGAATACACAAGAATACAGAAGAATACAGAATACAGAATATAGAATACAGAAGAATACAGAATACAGTACAGAATATAGAATACAAAATACAGAATACACAAGAATACAGAAGAATACAGAATATAAAATACAGAAGAATACAGAATATAGAATACAGAAGAATACAGAATACAGAATGCAGAATGCAAAATACAGAATACAGAAGAGAAGTTTTGTGGGCTGAGGAACTCTAGAATTTGAAGTCTACAAGTCTTAAAGTTGGAGACCTCTTCCCTGGGGGAAAGACAGCCTCTCCTGGTCAAAGTTACTAATCAAAGGAACAGGGACCCTTCTGCCAACCAACAGGCACTAAGGCCCTTGAGCCACGTCCTGGGCCACGTCGAGGCAGGTGGATGTGGCCAGACTCAGCCCTCATTCTGGAAACCTCACGGTGAACGTTAAGCCAAATCAGGAAGGGCAGTGAGACGAGGGGGGGAGGTGAGGTTTCCGGCCCTTTGGAGCCAAGCTGAAAAGACCCCCTCCCAAACACATACACACCCCTCCATCAACAGCCAGCGAGTGTAGCCCTGAGATAACTCCTCTGCTACTTCCTCCCTTTGTCCTCGGCTTCTTCCAGGCTTCCTGTCCAGGAGGGTCCCGTGGCGTTTCCTAGAGCTGCTCGCCTGGCCGTCGTGCTGGATGGTCTAGCTTTTCTCCCAGGGGGCCGTGGGAGGAAGAGGAGGGTCTGCCAGCTGGCCCACCAAGCAGCTCTTTGCAAGCCAGAGCCTGGGTAAAGGGTCTCCCCCAATTCATCTCTCTTCTCAAAGCTTAGATGGAACTTGTTGCTTAAGGAAGCCGGGCTGGGTCTATAAAAGCCATGCCTGGGGCACCTTTGTGGATGTTGGTGTGACAGATGTTGGGGGCAGGAAAGAGGGAGGAGGAGATGATGGAGGAGGAGACAGTGGAGGAGGAGGAGAGGAAGGAGGAGGAGGAGAAGGGGAAGGAGGAAGAGGAGAAGATGGAGATGGAGAAAGGGAAGGAGGAAGAGGAGGAAGGAATGGAGGCAGAGAGCAGGCAGAGAGAGAGAAAGGAGAGGAAGAAGAGGATGGGAGGAGGAAAAGATGAAGAGAAGAAGAGGAAGAGGAGGAGAGGAGAAGATGGAGAAAGACAAGGAGGAGGAAGAGAAGAAGGAGGAGATGAGGAAGAGGGGAAGGTAGAAGAGGAGAAAAGGAGGGGGGAGGAGATGGAGATGGAGAAAAGGAAGGAGGGGGAGAGCAGGAGGAAGAGGGGGAGAGGGAGAGGAGAGGAGAAAAGGATGGAGAAAGAGGAGAAGGAGGAAGAGAAGAAGGAGGAGAGGAGGAAGAGGAGCAGAGGGGAAAGGAGGAAGAGAAGAAGAGGAAGAGGAGGAGAGGGGAAGGAGGTGGAGAGCAGGAGGAAGAGGAGGAGAGGAAAGATGGAGAAAGAGAAGGAGGAAGAAGAGGAGGAGGAGGAGAAGAGAAAGGAGGAGGAGAAGAGGAGAAGGGACAGGAGGAAGAGCGGGAGAGGAGAAAGAGGAGAAGAAGACAAAAATGGAAAAAGGGAAGGAGAAGAACGGGAAGGGCGCACTAGAGTGCCTTTCATCCCCTGTCCTATAGTCCTCTCCTATATCTCATATTTCGTCTCTACTATATCCTCTATAACCTTCATTGTGTATTATTGTGTATTGGACAAAATAAATAAATAAAATAAAAAACTTCTGTTCCATCAGTTGATGGTTCTCCCTGTCAGGAAATTCCTCCTTATTTCCAGGTTGAATCTCTCCTGGATCAGTTTCCATCCATTGTTCCTTGTCTGACCTTTGGATGTTTTGGGAAACTGACCCTCCTCTCTGTGGCAGCCCCTCAAATATGGAAAGGACTGCTCTCATGTCTCCCCTTTGTCCTTCTCTTCACTAGACTATTTATTTATTTATTTTATTTATTTATTTTGTCCAATACACAATGAGGATTTTAGTGGGTATATATCTATATACACATAGTAAGATACATGATGAAGGTTATAGAGGAGATACTCATAGTAAAATATATCTAAGAAATAATAGAAAAGAAGATATAGTAATACGGTTAGAACATATCAATGAAAGAACAGAAGAAGAGATATAGGAATAGAAGAAAGGTATAGGAGATATAGGAGAGCAATAGGACAGGGGACGGAAGGCACTCTAGTACACTTGTACTCGCCCCCTTACTGACCTCTTAGGAATCTGGAGAGGTTAACCGTAGATAATCTAAGGGTAAAGTGTTGGGGGTTTGGGGATGACACTAGGGAGTCCGGTAATGAGTTCCACGCTTCGACAACTCGGTTACTGAAGTCATATTTTTTACAGTCAAGTTTGGAGCAGTTAATATTAAATTTAAATCTGTTGTGTGCTCTTGTGTTGTTGTGGTTGAAGCTGAAGTAGTCGCCGACAGGCAGGACGTTGCAGCATATGATCTTGTGGGCAATACTTAGCTCTTGTTTAAGGCGTCTTAGTTCTAACTTTCTAGGCCCAGGATTGAAAGTCTAGTCTCATAGGATATTCTATTTCGAGTGGAGGAGTGAAGGGCTCTTCTGGTGAAGTATCTTTGGACGTTTTCAAGGGTGTTAATGTCTGAGATGCGATATGGGTTCCAAACAGATGAGGCTGTATTCGAGGATGGGTCTGGAAAAGTTTTGTAAGCTCTGGTAAGTAAGTGAGAGATTGCCAGAGCAGAAGCTACATAGAATTAAGTTTACAACTCCTGAAGCCTTCTTGGCTATATTGTTGCATTGGGCTTTGGCACTTAAATCTTTTGTTATTAGTATACAGTGATCCCCCGCTCTTTGCGAGGGTTCCGTTCCAGGGACCCCCCGCAACAGAAGCGGCGGGTTTTCGCGAAGTAGCGCTGCGGAAGTAAAAACACCCTCTGCGCATGTGCAGAGGGTGTTTTTACTTCCGCAGCGCTAGCGAGGAGCCTAAGATTGGGGGCGGCGCGGGTGTTTTAAACATCCCCGCCGACATGAGGGGGCTCGCTAGCACACCCCCAAACCCGGGGTTGGGGGTTCGGGGGGTGTGCTAGCGAGCCTCCCATGTCGGCGGGGATGTTTAAAACACCCGCGCGACTTTCCAATGAGTCCCGAAGACAAACGCGTTGTCTTCGGGACTCATTGGAAAGGTCGCGCGGGTGTTTTAAAACATCCCCCGCCGACATGAGGGGCTCGCTTAGCACACCCCCAAACCCGGGTTGGGGTTCGGGGTGTGCTAGCGAGCCTCCCATGTCGGCGGGGGATGTTTTAAAACACCCGCGCGACTTTCCAATGAGTCCCGAAGACAAACGCGTTTGTCTTCGGGACTCATTAGAAAGTCGCGCGGCGTGTTTTAAAAGGTCTCCGCAACAATGGGAGCTTCCTACCACCCCCCAAACCCGGGTTGGGGCTCGGGGGGGGTGCTACGAAGCTTCCCATTGTTTGGCGGAGACCTTTTTAAAACACTCGCGCGGCTTCCAAACCGAGTCCTGGAAGCCGCCGCGCGAGTGTTTTAAAAGGTCTCCGCCAACAATGGGAGCTTCCTACCACCCCCCAAACCCGGGTTGGGGGCTCGGGGGGGAGTGCTACGAAGCTCCCATTGTTGGCGGAGACCTTTTAAAACACTCGCGCGGCTTCCAAACCGAGTCCTGGAAGCCGCGCGAGTGTTTTAAAAGGTCTCCGCCAACAATGGGAGCTTCCTACCACCCCCCAAACCCGGGTTGGGGGGCTCGGGGGTGGTGGTAGGAAGCTCCCATTGTTGGCGGGAGACCTTTTAAACACTCGCAGCGGCTTCCAAACGAGTCCTGGAAGCCGCGCGAGTGTTTTAAAAGGTCTCCGCCAACAATGGGAGCTTCCTACCACCCCCCAAACCCGGGTTGGGGGTCCGGGGGCGCTGTCTCTCGGCGCTTTTCGTGCTGAGTCCGGGAGCGAACTCGCTCCCCCGACTCAGCTGGAAAGCGCCGAGAGACAGCGTGGACAGGCCCGTTCCTTGGCGCTGTCTCTCCGGCGCTTTCCAGCTGAGTCGGGGAGCGAGTTCGCTCCCGGACTCAGCTGGAAAGCGCCGAGAGACAGCGTGGACAGGCCCGTGCGGCGAGAGATGAACGGCGTGGGGCGGGCCGAAGGGCGGGCGGCAGCGAGGAGTTTGCGTGGGCGGTGGGGAAACTCCTCGCTGACGCCAGCAAGAGGGGGAAGACCCAGGGAAGCCGCTGCCATCTACGCATGCGTGCCCGGCACGCATGCGTAGATGGTATTTTTTGACTTCCGGGTTCGAAAAATAGCGAAGTACCCTATTCGCAATGGTTGGGGACGCAATAAACGGGGGATCACTGTACCAAGGTCTTTAACCGAGTGGGGATTATCTGTGATAATTTGATTACTAACCAGGCCCCAGTTCCTGCAACCGTTTCATTGACAAAAGGAGTTGTCACAACCTCTATTCTTTTTCAGTTCTTCAGCCTCATTCCCCCCCCCCCTTGGGATAATATTCCCTATAGCTGATAATGGTATTTCTGTCTGGAATGATTGTGTTTATACAACGCAACGAGGCACTTCACCAGTTTAGTGTGTTAGAGCCGGAATAACATTAACACAGAAATTATTGCCGTTAAGGATCAGATCTGTTTGCCTTTAGCTGCACTTTATGTTTTGCTTTTATAGAAACATAGAAACATAGAAGACTGATGCAGAAAAGACCTCATGTCCATTCTAGTCTGCCCTTATACCTATTTCCTGTTTTTTTTCTTAGGATGGATATATGTTTTATCCCAAGCATGTTTAAATTCAGTTACTGTGGACTTACCAACCACGTCTGCAGGAAGTTTGTTCCAAGGATCTACTACTCTTTCAGTAAAATAATATTTTCTCACGTTGCTTTTGATCTTTCCCCCAACTAACTTCAGATTGTGTCCCCTTGTTCTTGTGTTCACTTTCCGATTAAAAACACTTCCCTCCTGGACCTTATTTAACCTTTAACATATTTAAATGTTTCGATCATGTCCCCGCTTTTCCTTCTGTCCTCCAGAGTCCAGACTATACAGATTGAGTTCATTCAGTCTTTCCTGATACGTTTTATGCTTAAGACCTTCCACCATTCTTGTAGCCCGTCTTTGGACCCATTCAATTTTGTCAATATCTTTTTGTAGGTGAGGTCTCCAGAACTGAACACAGTATTCCAAATGTGGTCTCACCAGCACTCTATATAGCGGGAAACATAATCTCCCTCTTCCTGTTTGTTATAACTCTAGCTATGCAGCCAAGCATCCTACTTGCTTTTCCCTACCGCTGACTGCACTGTTCACACCATTTTGAGACTGTCAGAAATCACTATCCCTAAATCCTTCTCTTCTGAAGTTTTTGCTAACACAGAACTGCCAATACAATACTCCAGAGTGAGGATTCCTTTTCCCAATTGCATTATTTTACATTTGGAAACATTAAACTGCAGTTTCCATTGCTTTTGACCATTTATCTAGTAAAGCTAAATTTATATTTCTGAAAAGTGAGGGGATTCTGAAAATGAGAATACCTTCTGGACCGCTTTCTGCCGCACGAATCCCAGCGACCGATTAGGTCCCACAGAGTTGGCCTTCTCCGGGTCCCATTGACAAAACAATGTCGTCTGGCGGGACCGAGGGGGAGAGCCTTCTCTGTGGTGGCCCCCGCCCTCTGGAATCAACTCCCCCCAGAGATTAGGACTGTCCCCACCTTCCTTACCTTTTGCAAACTTCTAAAAACCCACCTATGTCGCCAATCTTGGGGACATTGACCTACCCCTAGCTGTTCCATTTTATGTATGGTTTGTTTGGATTGTATGACTGTTTTTTATGAGGATATTTAAAA